>NC_143527.1:39254791-39392291 GCF_031878675.1 Megascapheus bottae
AGGCCCAATGGTTTCCCTCATTTGTCATAATCAGTAGAAACCTTGGTCTCTCCTAGCAGAGATTTACAATAGAACAAAACCTAGATACATAAGCCAGATAATATGACGCTAAATGAAAGGACCTCCAGGATGTAGAAACAAAAGCCATATAATGAGTGATGTCCTTAATGTACTATGTTATCTCTCATCTCTTTTGCTGTCCCTTGGTTATTTCATATTGTTACAGTATTTCACCTGGTTATCTGATATATTGTTTATATGCATTTTTTGTTATAGGGAAGGGGGAAAACAAGATGAAGGGTGGGGACGGGGGAGGGAAATAGGGACCAAGACATGAGAAAGGGTATCAATGTTAGTGAAGTAATGCACCTTCTGTCTGGTGAATATAATGTAACCCTTCTATTAATTACAATTACAATAAAAATATAAGGAACATAAAAAAGAAATGTGACTGCCAGAGAGACCACCAGGACCCTCAAAGGTAGACTTGATTATCCCCAAGGTTTATTATTCCCTAAACATTCCTGGGTGCTGACTATCAAGCACTGAGTAGTTCCCTTTCTTACACAAATAAGTGCATGACAGATTCTGCCCCAAGGAGCCTCTCGGAAATTTTAGCTGACCTTCAGACAAATCACTATTACCCAGGGTGGGAATGCTCTTACTTGTCAACGCTGGTCATGTGACTTTCTCTGTAACTGGGCTGGGGGAACATATGACAACTCTGAAATAAAAGCAGTGTATGATTGTAAACAAGAGCCAAAGACAAAAAAAAAATTCTCCTTTGCAGAGGGGAAAATATAAAGCCCCTGGCTCACATCCATGACTGAGCATAAGGGTCTTATCACAAGGAATAAAACCACTATAAGAGCATCCACTAGCTAAACCTGAAGAACAAAGATAATCAAATATACAGGCACCTGCCCTCAAAAGCCACAGCTATATGACTCCTCTTACCTGAGCAGCCACTATATAGTCACCAAACCACTTGAGAGGAAAGCCAGAGGGAGGCTGGTCCGATGGTAGTGGGTTATCAGAACTTATTAACATTCGTGTTACTAAAGAAAGTCAAAGAGAGGGTCTCACTTTCCTGTCACCTAGTAACCCCACCCTATCAACTTTGGACAGAGAGTGCATATCTGAACCACCACCTCCTGTCCCAAGTGCATTTTCACTTTGCTACTAAATGACTCCTTGTTATCTCCCTATTCTTGATAGTTCTTTTTCTGCACTTGAAACAGTGTCTAGCACCTTAAGATGTCGCATCTGAAGAACTGAGAGACATCTGGAACCTCTATCCATCAGAAAGAGGTAATTTGCCCAAGGAAGATGGACTAACCAGACAAAAATCGCATGCAGCAAATCTACTCTACCTTCAATCCCATGAGATACAATCTTTGACCTCTGAGAGCATCTATACAAAGTAATAGGGAAATCCTTTAATCATATTGTAAATCCAAAAACAAGGAACTGGACAAGCCCTGAGGGCAGTCTAGAAGCAGACAATGTTTTATACTTTCTCTGTGGCTGAGGTTAAAGCAGCCAGGAAACAGCTACTCTATGAAGCAGGTGATGTAGAAGATATACTGAAGTTCAACAATAGATGGACAGACCTGGAGAGAACCAGAGGCTTTGATTTTTCAGAAGACAGAGTGAGAAAGATTTCATCCATATTAAGTCCCCTGTGATCCGGCAGCAAAGCAGTGGGAGAGGTAACAGAAAGGGGAAGAAGTGGTGCAGCAGGGGTGGATTCCCATAGAACAGATGCAAAACAGAAAGGCTGGATGAACTTAGCTGTTCCCATAGCTTCATGGCAAACAAATATTTGGGAGAGACCCTGAGCTTCTCCATGTAAAAGCCCGCTACCTTTTAACTATGGGGAACCATCTTGAAAAAGTCCCACCCAAGGTCCCTGTTTGACAAAAAAAAAAAAAAACCATCCCTACATTTTCCTTTGGAGTGCACAAAAAAGTATTGTCATACTGACCTGGCCAGTGTCTACCTAGCAGCTCCACTGCAAAACTCCACTGAAGACCCAGGAAAAAACATGCGGGACACAGAGTGAAGTGGGGCTTGCTTTCCCTCAAGACTGGCAGCTTGGGAAGCCAGCTAGGAGGGTTAAATAAGGAGGCTGCAGAAGCCCTGGCAATTGTATGCAGGGATTGGACCTGTTTAAACCAGAGGCAGGGGACCACCAGGTTCTGATAGCTCCCATCTGCAATCCCAGCTCAGATCTGAGGGTCGAGGTTCAATGTGAGCCTGTGCAGCCAAGTTTCTATTTTCAATGAACCAGTTTTTAAAAAGCTGGGATGGAGGTATAGCTCAAGTGGTAGAGGATTAGTCATGAGGTAAAAAGCTAAGGGATAATGCTTAGTGGGCTTTACAAGTCCCTTCTTGCTCTTCTAACTCCTACCTACCTCTCAAGCTTCACATTCTATCCACTTTCTTCTATCTCCTGGCCCTGTCTCAAACATATGCAGAACAGGATCATGAATACACTAAATCACTGCCTATCTCTTATATACAAAATGCCCTTTAATGAGTCTCCGAATTTGCAAAAGGTTTTCCTTGAGAACCTTTCTTATTCTCTGTTGACTCAGTAAGGATTTTTATCATTCATGGCTCAGTCTATTCTGGGAAAGTTTTTTCAATCATGCATATTCGAAAGGAGGGAAGGAATATAGAATGTACTCCTGGGAAATAAGAAATCACCAAATAACATTGAATGAGAACACAGAGTCAATCAGACGGATTTACAAAATCCGTGATCCGGAACAACTTACTGAATCTCTCCATCTTTTCATCTATAAAATATGGAAAGCAACCTCTTTCCCTTAGGATTACTATGACACGAACTAAGGACCATTCAGTTACACAGATGGTGCTTATGACAATATTTTTTTCCTTCTTTCCTCCTCCACTCAAGTAGCAGCATTAGTAAGGATTAGCACTTGTATAATATAATGTGAATTTTTAGAATTTAACAAGTGCTTTTGAAACGATTGTCTTAGCCCTTCCCATCAATCTTCTAACTGTAGATTGCATTTATCTTCCTCAGAAGGAGAAACTGAAGGTCAGAGAGAAATTAAGCAACACAGTCAAGAGTCTGGTCAAGATCCTCTGATGTAAAATTCCACATTGCCATTTAAACTTATTCCCTGACCTGAAAGGTCCTGGTATTTCTGCAAAAACAAAATAATTCTTATTGTTGTTTTTATCTAAATGTCATCAAAAATACACTATTAATCATGTTTGGGTTTTGCATTACAACAAAGAATCAAGCTAAGAAGTAAAATCTCAGAATTGCCTATGTGTTATAGGGTTTGCTAATTTCCATTTTAAAACTGATGCAAAATCTAAAGCTTCTGATCCTGGATAAAATTTAAGGATACTTTTTTCTTTGGGAAGATGCATGTATTACCAAGAACAACAAGCAATAAGCCATTAAATGGAAAACAGACTGTACATATAAATTTATAAAGATTTTTAACAGATCACTTCATTCATTGGATTATTGAGTGTTCTGATATTTTAAGCTGCTTTAATGCAAAACAGCTAAAAATCTACCACAATCACAATGCAAAAACAAAATGCATTTGCAAAATGGCCAAAACAGAACATATGAAAAGCCACTTCACATCTACTGGCAACCTATTGAACTGTCAGTTTTTCCACTCTTTCAAGACTCCTTTTTCCCCTTTACATCTGTTTATTAATTATACATTTGTTATATTTGTAATTACACATTTATTAATTACGCCAACTTTCAAAGCACATACAAGTCTCATTATACAGAATCTTCTCAGAGAGACATTCTATTTTTAAGGAAATACTATATAATCACTAAATGTTACTGACCAGGCTTTGGGGCTAAAAATTGAGTCATTTACAACCATCTGTCTTTAGTGGCTGGAGGAAGATGTGAGAGAGTCCATACATCTTCCTTTTATAATACTGTATTGCAATGAATCTCTGGAAAGCCACTTGTTATTCAGAGCAGAGTATCTCCTAAAGTCTCTAAAGCCCAAGGCAAGGGTATAAATGGAGACCGATATTTTTTCATACATCTGAATGTCATAAACTTACAATTGTAAGTTACAAAGCTTTTGACAAAATAGCTCCGGTGGCCCTACTTTTATAGACTTAGCAGTATGGCAGCAGAACAGTGTGAATGCAAAACACACTCCTTCTCTGTAGGAAATAAGTTTATTTTGAGTCAAATATACGTGACTGTGCATATGTGCAACTCAGGAACACAGAATCAGGTTATCCCTGCTGTAGAAGGGACCAAATGAACTTGGATAATCATGGCGTGGGGAGTGCACTAGTGGGAGTGACAACAAAGCAGATATCATCCCCAGGGCACCTTTAAGGTTAGTGTCAGGTGGAAGTCAGAGATCCGCTAAGCTTAGCAAGACATTCCAAGAGTTTAATCTACTTTTCACACTCTGTTCATGGAGATAAAGAAGTTGAAAGCAAATGGATACTATAACGTTATCTCAAGGTGTGACTATAATATCAGCACCAGAGTAGCTGAATCGGGTAGATGGTGAGTTCAAGAAAGCCTAGGCTACAAAGTGAGTCGGAAGCAAGCACTGATTATAGAGCAGAACCTGTATCACAAAAAGAAAGGGGAGGGGGGAGAAAAGAAAAGAAAGTTCTGGCTTTCTGCCTGAAACATTCTCTCTCTCCATAACCACAGTCACAATGTTCTCAGCAGCTAAGGCCAGTCTTCAGATCTTTAACATAGATGTGCTTTTTTAGAGAACTTTGGTCCACACTAGTCTAGGTTTGAACTTAAAAATCTTCGGTATGCATCATAAGTCACAGTGGTATTGGAAGAACAAACCTTGTATCCTCTCCTACTGCTTGGAGCTATGAGTCTGCCCATTGCTCTAAGCCTCTCCCTAGCATGCATACAATCAACCTCTTCAGTCCGTGGGCTCTAAGCATCATCTCAGGTAAAGGTTATATGCATCAGACCTGTGGAACCACTTTAAGTTAAGTCAGGGAAGGAAACTCAGACAGTCCTTAAACCATCTTAGGAAATTGCCAGGTCATGGGTACCTAGGGGATTAATTGGGGGGGTATTGCAAGCTAGCTGATTTCACAGTAGCCTTGATAAGGAATAGGATCAGAAAGATGACAGGAAAGGAATCTCAAAAGGAGTTAAGAGTAGAGCCTTCAGTGGTAGAGTGCTTATTTGGGACACAGGAGGCCTGCTTTGATGCCCAGAACTAAAGAGAGAGGAAAAGGGGGAAGAGGAGCAGGAGGAGCACTGCAGAAAAAGCACAGTCTTGTGTTCTTTTGTTGCAAAGCAAAGTTTTCTTCTCCTAAATCCTGTAGTACATGTAGAGGTCGCCAAATTTCATAACTCTCAATCTACTAAACTTTTAAAAAGTAAACTTTAAGAAAGGAAAAGATAAGGGGTTTGTTATTTTACCTTATATATCTCTAATTGATATGTCATTAAATAATTCTAAGTAGTTATTCGGTAAAATACTTGAGATTTACACTTCTACTAAGTAACAAAAACAATTTCTAATACTGAGGAAGATTCTGAAGCTTCTAGAGTTACAAAATCTCTGTAAAACTCAACATTTAATAAGTTTTCATTTACCAACAGGCAAGTAATACTTTTGTCTACAATTCAAACAGAATAGGAAGAACAATATTTACTCACTGATCTGAAACAAGGGAGAAAAAAATTGAGGACAGTGATTCCTTAGACAGGAAGAAAAGAAGTGACTCTTAGAACATCCCCGAACCCAATCCCTCCAATGAGAAGCTGCAGACCACAACACAGCAAATAGTAAGGTGAAATAACAAAAATGTTGTTAAAGCAAAACCCAGGCCACTAAGATGGATAAGCCTGGGTACTAACAAGTAGAGAGAGGTATATACATTTATTTGTTTATTTGAAATAGGAAGGGGAAGGGGGGAAACAAACAAAAAAAGTACAGAGATCTGAGGGGCTCCCTCTCAAATAGTATGAGCACACAAAAAATACCAAGGCTAAAGAAAGAAACAATCAAAAGCAACAGAGGAAAAAGTATCCAGTGATCAGGCTCGACCAGAAGCTCCTTGCCTCCACTGGAGGAAATAATTAACATTAATATTACCTCAAATGCAGTTTGTCAAAATACGCCTCAAAAGAAAGACTGGAAAGGATCAAACTTCCATCCAGTAAGTTAATTCTATCCCAAAATTAAACTCAATGACACTCATAATAATTACAAAAATAAAACACTTTGCCTTTTACAAAGGGAAAAAATAAAATACCACAATGTCTACCAACCAATCAAAATTTACCAGACATCCAGAGAAGCGGGAAACTATGCCCCACTAGACAGAGAACTGATAGATGCTGTAACTAGACAAAAAGGATAATAATGTAACTATGTAATCTACATTTTATATGTTTTTTTAAAAGGTAGAGAAATAAATGATATAAAAAATAAGATAATGACATCTCTGGCCATAAAAGAAATGCAATGCAAAACAACTCTAAGATTTCACCTCACTCTAGTTAGAATGGCCAGGATCAAGAAATCTAATAACAACAGATGCTGGAGGGGATGTGGCCAGGAGGGATCTACACTGTTGGTGGGAGTACAAACTCGTTCAACCACTATGGAAAGCAGTATGGCAGTTCCTCACAAGACTAAACACAGAGCTCCCCTATAACCTAGCAATTCCACTCCTTGGCATTTACCCAACCGTCAAGAAACAAGGACATACTAAATCCACTAGCACAATGATGTTTATTGCAGCACTATTTACCATAGAAAAGATATGGAACCAACCCAGATGTCCCTCAGTTGATGAGTGGATCAACAAGATGTGGTATTTATACACAATGGAATTCTATGCTGCGTCAGAAAGAACGACATTGTTCTATTTGTAAGGAAATGGAAAGACTTAGAAAAAAATCATATTAAGTGAAGTAAGCCAGACTCAAAGGAACATAGGCCCAATAGTCTCCCTCATTTGTCATAATCAGTAGAAACCTAGGGCTCTCCGAGCAGAGATTCACAATAGAACAAAATCTAGATACATAAGGCCAGATAGTATGACACTAAATGAAAGGACCTCCAGGATATATAAACAAAAGCCATATAATGAGTGATTGTTGTCCTTAATGTACTATGTTATCTCTCATCTCCTTTGCTGTCCCTTGGTTATCTCATATTGTTACAGTATTTTACCTTATTATCTGATCTATTATATATATGTTTATTTGGTTACTTGAAATAAAATAGGGAAGGGAGAAAAACAAGATGAGGGGTGGGGGTAGGGGGAAGGAAATGGGGACCACGACATGAGGAAGGGTATCAGTGTTTGTGAAGTAATGCACCTTCTATCTGGTGAATATAATGTGACCCTTCTAATAATTAAAATAAAAATATATGAAAAATAAGATAAACTTCTAGAGAGGAGCACTACAATGTCAGAAATGAAAAATGTACATGTAAGATTAATAGCAGATTAAGCATCAAAGAAAAAAATTACTAAATGAAACCAACACAGTAAGCTAGGCACCACTGGCTCAAGTCTATAAATAATCCTAGCTACTCAGAATGCTGAGATCTGAGCACTGTTGTTTGAAGCCAACCCAGGCAGGAAAGTCCATGAGACTCTTACCTCCAAATTCCACCAAAAACCTGGAAGTTAAGCTGTGGGAGAGCACTAACCTTGAGAAAAAAAAATAGCTCAGGGACAACACCCACTAGCCTCTGAGTTTGTTCCCCAGGACCAGCACAAACAAAAAAAGTAATCAAGAATGTCCAAAATGAGAGTCTGAATGAAGAATAGAAAAAAAATAAACATGAATCCTAAATTTTGATCTTCAAGTACCAGCTTATGTACACAATAAGAGCTCTGAAGAGAACAGAAAAATAAGTTTAAAAAATGGCAGGCTGTAAAAAATACATATTGTTGAAACTATCAGAATGTATTTCCACATGCAATTAACTTGAAATCGCTGCTCTAGCCTAAGATATAGAACTTAAGCAAACTTAAACCTCAACTACTTCTACTTAGATCAATAAAATAATTGAGATTGCAAAGAAAACTTCTGTCTCTAAAACTATTGAGACCAGAAGATACATCAAACAATTTACTGGACAGAAATTTCTGCAGTAATAGAACGTTTCTTAAAATATGAACTGTAATTGAAAATTTTCTGGAGGCTCAGTTATGGGTGTTTGAGAGTTAAAAAATCTACACTGAGCCAGTCAGAGGGAACCCAGCACTGTTTAAGTTTTACATCAGGGAACTTGACTAGGTTCTGGCACCAAACAGAAGAGGACAAATGCCATGTTTCAGCAAGGAATAGGAAAAATAATTATACTGAAGGATATTAGAGCCCTTCATTCTTTTTAATATAGTCTACTCTCAGGAGAAAGTAATAATCTGAAATCTAACCATCTACAGTTTTATCAGAGCCTAACTATGAAAGAGAAATGCACCTAGCCTGTTCTAGCCTGCTATACAGAAGGAATCTCACCTCCAGCCATTCTTTCTCTATAATAAGAGAAAAATATGAGAAACACTTGTTACATTCATGGAGAGAGAGGCATACTAAAAGACTGAGACCAAACCATCACACTATAAAACACTTGCCCTCCTCTCCCATCTGATGGCCATATTGCTAAAAGTTTATTTGCCACAGTTCTTTTTAGCCAACTACCAAAATAAAAGAATTATAAGACATACTAACAGGTAAACACCCCATTTGGAGAGACAAAATATCAAAATCAGACATTACAGAGGTTGTAACTATTACACAAAATTTAAAATTAAGGTCAAATACAGTAAGAACACTTGAAGTAAACAACATGAAAGAGTAGATGATCATAAGGATCAAAAGGCCTATGGTATCCTTAATAATCTGGCTATTAAATCCAAAGAATACAAGAGCGAGGACTCAATAACTGCATACCCAAAGCTATGGACATGGTAATGGAAATGTAAACATAACTATACAGACATAAAAACCTACGACTCTATACACATAATGTTTTATTTCATAAATTAATATGTTTCTATGATATACAAACCCTTAGCCTAATTGTGATTAAGTTCTAAATAGAGATTCCCTCCTTGAACACTTGTATGTTAAACTTGTCATTTAAAATATGATGTAAAAATCAACATTAATTAATTCTTTTAAAAAAAAGTAGATGGGGGCCGGGAGTTTGGCCTAGTGGTTAAAGTGCTTGCCTAGCATGCACGAAGACCCGGGTTCGATTCCTCGGTACCACATACATAGAAAAAAGTCAGAAAATGGTGCTGAGGCTCCAGTGGTAGAGCTCTAGCCTTGAGAAAGTCCAAGGACAGTGCTCAGGCCCTGAGCTCAAGCCCAGGACTGGCAAAAAAAAAAAAGTAGATGGAGTGAGAGGAATGAGGCAACAATCAGGAAAGCAACTCCGCTTGCAATAGCCTCAAAGAAAATAAAGTACCTAGGAATTACCTTAACTAAGAATGTAAAGGACCTTTTTGATGAAAACTTCAAAACCCTGAAAAAGGAAATTAAAGCAGAACTGAGGAAATGGAAAAACCTCCCTTGCTACTGGATTGCAAGAATCAATATCATGAAAATGACAATCTTGCCAAGGGCTATCTACAAATTCAACGCAATACCCATCAATATCCCAATGGCATTCTTTAAAGAAATAGAAGAGGCAATCCAAAATTTCATATGGAATAATAAAAGATCCTGAACAGCAAAAACACTTCTTTGCAGAAAGAACAGCGCAGGAGGAATTTCAATACCAAACTTTAGACTCTATTACAGAGCTATAATTCTCAAAACAGCTTGGTACTAGCACAAGAACAGGCCTGAAGACCAATGGAATAGAACTGAAGACCCAGATGTTAAACCACAGACCTATGGCCATCTAATCTTTGACAAGGGAGCCAAAAAATAGAATGGAAGAAAGATAGCCTCTTCAACAAGTGGTGCTGGCAGAACTGCTTAAGCATCTGCAGAAAACTAAAGTTGAATCCTTCTTTGTCACCCTGTACTAGAATTAACTCCAAATGGATCAAAGACCTGGAGGTAAAAGCCGACACTGAAAACTTTACAAGAAGGAATAGGAGATACACTAGGCCTCCTTGGCACAGGTCAAAACTTCCTTAATAAGGACCAAGAATCACAACAAATCAGAGAAAGGCTGGATAAGTGGGACTGCATTAAACTGCAGAGCTTTTGTATGGCAAAGGACATAGCTAGTAAATTAATTAGGAAGCCTACAGAGTGGGAGAAGATCTTCACCAACTATACAACAGACAAAGGCCTCATATCTAAAATATATCAACAGCTCAAAAAATTGAATCACCCCAAAACTAATCTCCAAAGTAACAACCATCCCATTAAAAGATGGGCCAAAGACTTAAAGAGAGTCTTCTCTGAAGAAGAAACAAAAATGGCCTATAGACACATGAAGAAATGTTCAACATTTCTGGTCATAAAAGAAATGCAAATCAAAACAACTCTAAGATTCCACCTCACTCCAGTTAGAATGGCCAGGATCAAGAAAACTAGTAACAACAGATGCTGGAGGGGATGTGGCCAGGAGGGATCACTACTACACTGTGGGTGGGAGTGCAAACTTGTTCAACCACTATGGAAAGCAGTATGACAGTTCCTCAAAAGACTAAACATAGAACTCCCCTATGACCCAGCAATTCCACTACTTGGCATTTACCCAACCATCCAGAAAGGAGGGCATACTAAATCCACCAGTACAACAATGTTCATTGCAGCACTATTTACCATAGAAAAGATATGGAACCAACCCAGATGCCCCAACCCAGTAGATGACTGGATCACGAAGATGTGGTATTATACACAATGTAATTCTGTGCTGCCATCAGAAAGATGGCATTGCCTCATTTGTAAAGAGATGGAAAGTCTTGGGAAAAAAAATCATACTAAGTGAAGTAAGCCAGATTCAAAGGAACATAGGCTCAATGGTTTCCCTCATTTGTAATAATTAGTACAAACCTTAGGCTCTCCTAACATAGGACTACAATAGCTCAAAACCTAGATACATAAGGTCATATAAATGAGGCTAACTGAAAGGATATTCAGGATGTGTTTGGGTTTTTTTTTTTGTCGTCAATCATGGGGCTTGAACTCTGGGCCAGGGTGCTGTCCAGGGGCTTTTCAGCTCAAGGCTACCAACCTACTCCTTGAGCCAAATGCCACTTCCAATCTTCAGGATGTGGAAACAAGGGCTGTGTATTATGTGATTGTTGTTCTTAATGTACTATGTTATTTCTCTTCTCTCATATTGTTACAGTGTCTGACTTTGTTACCTGGTATATTGTATATACGTTTGTTTATTTGAAATAGGAAAGAGAAGGGGGAAAACAAGATGATTGGGAGGGGGTTGAGAGAGGGAAATGGAGACAAAAACATGAGAAGGGGTATCAATGTATGAGAAGTTATGTACCCTCTGTCTGATGAATGTAACTGTGATCCCTCTATACATTACAATATAAAAAAAAAACTTGTTGTCTTTCCCTGTCTCTGGAAAGGAACTTGGCTGTGACAACACATTTATATTTTGAGTGTATTCCAATCCTGGGTTTTAAATTCATGGCCTGGGCATAGTCCCTAAGCTTTTTTGCTCAAGGCTATCACTCTACTACTTGAGCCATAGTTCTACTTCTAGAGTCTCAGAGACTTTCCTTCTCCAGCTGGCTTTGAACCATGATCTTCATATCTCAGCCTCCTGAGTAGCTAGGATTACAGACATGAGTGACTGTTGACCAGCAATAACACCTTAATTTTAACCCAGTAAAACCTGTGTCAAAGTTTTGTGCTCCAATATTATATGAGACAATAAACCTGTGGCTGTTTGTAGCCACTGTGTTTGTGGTAAATTATCACAGTAGCAACAGAAACTAATCACTTCTTTAAAGAACTAAATCACCTGCTAAAACACTTACCAAATCCCTTGAGTTGCTCAATATAAAGTCTAAATTTGGGGCAGAGTATCTAATTGGCCTCAATCAAACCACATGACCACTTACTAGCTTATCTCGATAGACAGGGCCACTTAGCTATATAAGCATTCCTTGGGAATCACAAAGGACTACGTCCAGAATAGCAAAATACATAGGCCCACAAGTCCCTTATGTAAAAATGGCATAAAATTTACATAGAGCTTATCCTGTCAAATACCTTAGACCATCTCTAGACTTCTTGTAACACATAATAAAACATAAATGCTGTATAAACAGTTGCTATAGGATACAGTTTGGGAGATACAATAGAAAAAGTCCATGCATGTTTAGCATAGGCACAATTTTTTTCACATTTTACACCTGCTGTTGTTTAACCTGCAGGTGCAGAACTCATAAATATGAAGGGTTCATTTCAAACAAAAGCAAATGCAGAATGTTTGCTAAAAGGAATGGATGCTGTATAGACAAAATAAACAAATGCTTCTGCTGTAAGAACAGATTTTTCTTTTCACTCAGAGCCTCTCCCAAAGTTTCTACTGGCACAACTAGTGGCTTTTCTCCTTAGGAACAAACAATTCAGTTACATATTGTTTATATAAGTCATAATATAATTATTAAGTAGTTGTGGAGTGTCTTTATACATGCCTGTGCTAAGTACTCAGGGTAGGGTGTAGAACACATAGGCCAAGTCTTTTCCCTGGAGAAGACAAGCTTCAGAGTGTGTGTGTGTGTGTGTGTGTGTGTGTGTGTGTGTCTGTGTGTGTCTGTGTGTGTCTGTGTGTGTCTGTGTGTGTGTGTGTGTGTGAGAGAGAGAGAGAGAGAGAGAGAGAGAGAGAGAGAGAGAGAGAGAGAGAGAGAGAGAGAGAAAGCACCATGGAAGAGGTAAAATATGGCAAGGATTGTGAAAAGGACAGAAGGCAGATATTTAAGGAGAGTGTTAGAAGGAATTTTTCCTTACCCAAAGAATCACTTTGCCCCTTTGTCTGTTTGCCTACTCCAAGAAACCAGAGAGTAAGCTTCTATTATTCTGTAACTGTATTTTAAAGTAGATACTCAAGTATGTGTTTTAAATATTGGATGTAATTTCCAACTACATCCAATGGGGAAGTCTTTGCAAAGTGAAAAACTACTCCGAGCACTAAGCTCTAGATACTGGCACTCCTGTATTACCCAGCTGCAACCCTCTGAATCTACCAAGTGTTCTCACATTTTTACTTCAGCCTGCACTATTTCCGGAGGATCGAGATATCTTTATTCCACTTGACTGCTGCCTGCCTGTTCTTCAAACTTGCCCATGAAACAGCAGAACATTTTTGTTCCTAGCAAAATAGCCCTCGAGGTGCTTTAGTAAACACATATCCACCAACTTTACAAGGAATAGGAAGAAAGAATCTAATTGTCATTCCTTGTAATGTCAGAAGGACTCACTAAGCATTTAGAAAAACACTTGAGATCCACAAAGCAAAATACACAAGAGACATTTTTACATGTTATACCTCTCAAATCCAGCTGGCTAACTTCCTGTCATTTCCATCGTTTTAGCCTGCGTTTTCTGATTGTTTACACTTAACTAGATGGAACAAACCCAATGAGAAAATACACATACATCATTTACAGGGATCCTTGTCTTTTTAATTATTTTGATAACCGGTTACTAACTAATAATTTCACTTATCTATGGTTAAATGAATCTGTGAGTTTTTCTCATGTTTCAGCAGAAATTAAGGGCCTGGCATTTCCACAAATAGTATAATTATAACAAATAGCATAATTAAAACAAAAAAGCCCATATTGCTGAGGTCCAAATGGGTAGAAAGTCTGTAAGTCCTTCTGTGTCTGCTCCACTTACTTTGGGTGATAAGCTGACTTTTTGGAAGGTAATTCTTCTCCTGACAAAAATGAATAAAAATTAGCTGTTTTCATTTTTTTACCCTTTGCCTTTCAGTAAGTGTATACAATAATAATTTGATAAGCAAATTGTTCTCTTTCTTATTCCAATATCTTCCAAAGAAATTCCACAGAGGAGAATTCCTTGTCATTCTACTTCCTAAGACTGTCAAACATCCAATTCCAATGAATTCCTGACTTTCTTTTATTTTTCACAAAACAATGGTACTTTGTTCAGACAGATGCCATTTGAATAACCTGGCAACATTGCAAATCAGATTCAAGCCAGCTAGTTGTAAACTCAAAAGCAGATGATAGAAAGTGTCATTAAGTATTTATGAAGTAATCTGGGAGAACATGCAGAATCTGCAGCTGGTCCCCTTTCCTTTGTTGATGTAGGAGTTGCCAGGATATTTTGCTGATCAGTTACATAAATCTGGGCACTGTGGTTCATGTCTGCAATTCTAGCTACTCAGAGGCTAAGATCTAAGGACTATAGTTCAAAGCCAACCCAGGCAAGAAAGTCCATGAGACTCTTATCTTCAATTGACCAGCAAAAAGCCAGAAGTGAAGCCATGGCTCAAATGGTAGAGTGTTATCCCTGAGTATAATAACTCAGAGACAGCACCCAGGTCCTGAATTCACACTCCAAAACTGAAAAAAATAAAAAAATAAAATAAAAAGAACCAATTTGGAGCTGGGAGTTCGGCCTAGTGGTTGAGTGCTCACCTAGCATGCATGAAGATCTAGGTTCAATTCCTAAGTGCCACATACATAGCAAAAGCCAGAAGTAGTGCTGTGGCTCAAGCGGTAGAGTGCTAGCCTTGAGAAAGCCCAAGGACAGTGCTCAAGCCCTGTGTTCAAGCCCCAGGATTGGCAAAAAAAAAAAAAGAGCTACCTTTCTAGAATAAGAAGTATACCTCTTTGGTTATAAGCAGCAGACAGCATTTGGTCTAAAAAATTGCCAAATATATAAATATATAAATTTAAATATGCATTGCATGCTAGCATTTCTTAATTTTGCCTCATTAAGATCTTTGTTTGCAATGAATCATTATCTGTAAAGATGAGATCCACATATTTCTAATGTGTGTGAAAGTGTCTTTAATTTTTTCCCCAAAGTATCAGCATTTTGTTTAACTCTAACATGTTACATAAGCACAAATGGATGAACAAGATTACATAAGGTTCTTCACATAAATTTACTTTGAAGCAGAAAATACATCCAGAACATATCCGTCCAGTACTGAGGAGGATTGGAAAGTTCCAGTGACTATAAATAGGACTTCTAAATTGGAAATGTCATTTCAACCTTCTCTACCTCACTGCTGTGACTCTAATAATTGCTCTTGTTGCCTTCATTTCCTTTAGTACAGCATGGCCATTTCCTAGGATTATCAGGTACCGTGTGATCTTTTTCAGTTATATTCAGTAGCATTTTATGAGGATTACCTGGGAGGAAAAGGAGCACACTCATAACAAAGGGAGAGTGAGGTAGGATTGAATAAAATATATTACATACATAAGCGGAAACAACCACAATGACTTCTCCTGTGTGGCAAATGTATACAAAAAGAGACAGAAAATTTCCATCATTTATTTTTCAGCCTGTATTTTGTCACCTAGTATAGAAATGTTTGTTAATTATTCCTACATACCAATTAAACAAAAAAGACTAAACAGTCAATATTTAAGTCCATTACTATGTATCTAATTTCTTCCCTTCAGCCATGGTTACTCCTAACTGGAAAAACCTTATTGATCCTAATGTTTACACAGGTTCTTATATATTTTTTAACTTTTCCAGAAAACTGAATCTATCAATGAGAAAGTATATTGTAGTGGGTCAAAGTTAGGGGGGAAATAATATAAACAACATGATTCTAGTTGTTTGCTGAAAAGAGCATTCACATATTCCAGTGATGGGATGGCATTGCATGCCTATAATCGCAGGACTTGGAAAAGTGAGTCAAGAGGATCAAAATTTGGAGTCCACCCTGGCCTATGTAGACGTTGTCTCCAAAACAAAGCAAAACAAAAATCAGTATGACACACATACATGTAAGACAGAAGAGAAAGAGAGGTTTCTCTGGAATGCAATGTTGTGAGTTTTATTTTCTTGCTTTATATTTTCCAAATTATTTCCTATACTCTTTGGTGCTTTGGGGATTTTTTTGTTTGTTTGTTTATTAATTTTTATTGTCAGGGTGATGTATAGAGGGGTTACTGTTACATTCTAAAGGCAGAGAGTACATTACTTCTTGAACATTTTTACCACTTCCCAGGTTTTTCTCCCACTTCCCCTCCCTCTCCCCCCTTTCAAGCTATAAATTTTTCTAAGATCCAAAAAATCAAAATGGATGTTATTGGTGAGTGCATTAAATGAGTTCCCTGCCCTGACTAGTTTCCCAAGGCACAGAAGATGGGCGCTCTTCCCCTTCTGAATCCTGGGCCCAACACTGCTGTGCCATGGATGTTCCTGTTGAATAACCGTGACCACACATTGGTTACTTCTCCATCCCTGGACTGAGTCCCTCTCCTCATCGTCCTGACTTGGGGCTCGGGAGGTATCTCTCGCCAACCCTCCCATGCCCGAGGACGACGTTTAAATGTGGATCACTTTACCTGTGAATTTGCCACCTTCCATTCCTCTTTTGAATAGCCTCTGGAGCCACTCTCTTTGGTTGGGGTCTTTAGCACTTCGTGCCTTCACAGCTAGAATAGGTTCCATGGCATTCTCGTCACTGTGCCCTCTGCATCCTGACTCCGTTGCTTAATCATTCTGCAAAGTCTGGGCCATTTCTTAGACTTCCACCTGACAAAGTGGTTAAGATGCAGAATCTTGGGCTCCATTCCAACCATGCTGTAAGGCCCCGAAGTCTAGCACAGATCTTTGTGCTGATTTACTGGCACCAAATGCACTGAAGCTCTCTTCTTCTTGTAACCAATCCCCCCACCCCAAGCTGAGATTCTGCCCCCTCCGAAGCCACTCCGGTCCCCCTCATCCTTTCTTCTCCACAGAATGCAGCTTACCAGTTTCCTCTCATTTTCGTGCTTAATAATTGATTTCTCTTTCTCTAGCTAGATTGTAATTACTTGAGCAAAGGCTTAATTTACTTTCTCTCATAATCCTGGATAGGCAATACATGCTTGTGAATCCAGTATATTGGTTTGATACTTTTTGAGCTGAAACTCATTAAAGTGTTTTCCACATTTTAGAAATATTTGATTTTATTTTACACCAAATCTTTTTGAAAAGGTTATTTCACAACTCTGAAGATTTACTCAATTATAGTTGAGTGCATTTGTCTTCCTAAATAAAGTGATAGAAACATTTTTTATAAATTCCCCTAAACTATGATAGCGAATTGGTTTCCCCTCTACAAGGCTTTCTGATGTTTTGTATTTAAACTTGATTACTCATCTTTGAAATGTGAGCTACTGCTTTCCAGCCCCATTCTATAGATGAAGAAAGTGAAGCACAGAGAAATTCATGGCTTTGCCTAAGTTCACACAATGGGAAGTGGCAGGTTCAAGCTAGGAGCCCCGAGCAATCCTGAGGAATAGAGTTTATCTAAATCACCTACCTAATTATCACATACTACTCACTACTGTTCATCATAATAGCTTTTTAATTTTTTGTCAGTTGCAGGGCTTGAACTCAGGGCCTGTATACTATCCGGAAGCCTCTTTGTACTCAAGACTAGCACTCTAGCCTGAGACACTCTGAGCCACGGTGCCACTTTCTAGAATAGCTTTGAAGATTATAGGATGCTTGTAAGGCCTTTGTTTCCTTAAGCGAGATATTACATACATATGTATATATGTGTATTTATATGAAATTAAATTTGGATTGATATATTCTTCTCTGTCACTACCCATATAAATGATGAATAGTATCTCCTACTGTCATTCATATAATACTAAAGAATTCAATGATAAACATATATTTTAAACTTCAGAATTTCTTCTTATTCAGGAAATATCAAATTCCTTGGATTCAAATAACTGCTTTTAACCCACACTTAAAAAAAATTTTTTGACAAGCCTATACTAGAAGAGGAATGTTATGCTTACTAGAACATCTAAAGAATCCAAATTTTTAAACAACATATTGAATTTAGTAAGAATGAGAATGCAAGGGTAAATTGATGCAACAAATAGAGCCCATGCATCTCAAGTTTCCTGAAACTTCTTGCTCTTTAAACCTATAGGAATGTGTGTTTGAATGTTAGTAAGGTATTTATTTAACTATATGTGTAAGAAGATTCACATAGCACTACTAATTCATTAGAAATGACCTACTTAATGTTAGACATATGACTAAAGAAAGAAGTTTTATGTAAGGTGAAACATGGAGTAATCAATAAAAACCATAATTTTGAAAATGTTCCATATATGTGAAAATTACAGATAATAATCTGAATATATAGCCATACTTACAGTATAAGAATAAAAATTATGCCTAAAATAAAAAGGAATCCCTGATTTTCTCTCTTCCAGATTACTATGGAAGGCAACTTTGACCTTTATGGGATCAGAAAAATCCACATTAATAAGATTTACTTCAGGTTTTGATCTGACATGTCTTTGCCTTTCCATATCTTGCTGCTTCCAGGGGTTCATTATCATTATCCTTTGTCCTGTCACTTTTCTAAAACATAGCTACTCTTTGTTGAAGATATCACATGTATTAGAACTCAAAGTCACTTCTTTGAAAGGCTGGGCAGAGTGTCAGCTCAGCTACTGTTGAGGCAGAGATCAAGAGAATCTCAGTGAGAAGAGACCCCCATCTCAACCAATACTTGGATATGTTAGTACACAACTGTCATCCCAGCCACAAGAGAAGTATAAATAAGAGGATCACAGCCCAGGCCAGCTCAGGCAGAATCATGAAAGCCTGCTCCAAAGACAATTAAAGCAAATTGGGAGTAGGTGGAGTTGGAAGAGAGAAGACAATCATGAAAAGGCTGACATTGATCAAGATATATTGTACTCATAAACGGACATGTTCAATTGAAATGCCTTGGTACAACAACTTAAAGATAATAAATAAAACAAACTGGGGTGGAGGCATGGTGGTTACTTGATTGGTCAGGAACTTTTATGTGGGTGTGACTTGAATGGCTTCACTTCTGGCTTTTTGCTAGCTTTTCCTTCTTCCAAAGCAGATGGACCTGCTTCTCATCATCAAATCCAACTGTCTTGGGTGAAAAACAGGGTTATTTATTTAGTATCAAAGACAAATTTTTCAAAACATTTTTCTCTGTAATCAAAAAGAAGGAAGCCAAGCCACCTACATTAAATCCAGCTACGGTTTTGTAATTGAAATTTTGCTTGCATTCACAGGGTTACCAAAAGTGGCTTGATTTGGCTTGGTTAGCTATGGCTAAGCGCTGGTGGGAAAGAGACCAGTCAATCAGATTGTGATGTCTCTGCGTGTCCTTTCTCTCTTCCTAATGCTTTTGTCCTCTAATTCATGCTCTGAGTTATTTCACTTACAATGGTCATTTCTTCTATTATTTATAAAATTAAATATGATCTCTTAACCTCTAAAATACCACATTTTGAGACTATTTATAAATCAGTTAAACATGCTAACCAGTCATGAAACATTAACTTGCTTCCATATAGAATCATTGTTAGGGACATAATTCAGCTAGTTGCATTTCTTTGTGAGTGACCAAGGAATTAAATGGTTTCTGATGGAAACAGCTCATTAATCTTACTGTCTTCAAGAGATATGGTAGGATAATTCCTTATCACTTGACACAAAATAAATGTGAAGCAATTCTACCTCAATGTTTGATATTCAAATACACTCAACAATAGACAATTGAAGTGAATTTTCACTTATTCTTTTTTTATAATTTTTATTGTAATTAATAAAAGGGTTACATGATATTTGCCAGATAGAAGGTGCATTAATTCACATACATTGATACCCTTTCACATGTCTTGGTACCCATTACCCTCCCCCCTACCCACCACCCACCCAATTTTCACTTATTCTTAAAATTGGATTTTTGCCACAAGATGTTTAGAGCATAATAAACCATTGCTGAGTTTGGTGAAGATGGTTCTAGCAATTACTAGATTTTTAAAGATATTTTTTCTCTCTGAAAAACAAAATAAGATTTGAATATTAAAATGAAATTTGGCATTGCATGTATTTTGATAGTTAGTAAGTAAAACCAATCAATAGAAATTTTATTTCAGCATGTTTCACTCAAAGAAATTAAGGAATGAAGTAAGATGTGAAAGTGCATCTCTAGAATCCCAGCTACACTGGAAGATGTGTAAGTCATGGTTTATAGTCAGCCTGGGCAAAAACTTTAGTAAGACCTTATCTCAATATAAGGCCATAGGAACACTCTCTTCTTTTGTAAGTAGATATTTTATAGAAAAATCATATTCACCATTTATATATTGACCATTGCCATTTTCTACTTTATTGCTGATATCAGAACTAAGTAGAGACAGAAACCAATGGTATATCGTCACTGTCCACATGACATGGCACCACTTCCAAGGCAGGTGTCAAAGAGAATAGCATGATACATGAAATCACAGATAAACCTTCAATAAACTTTGTCTTTCCAATGCATGACTGTGATAAAGTTTAATTTACAAAGTAGTCACAATAAGAGACTAACAGAGATAGCTGATGATAAAATACAACCATTAAAGCATAATAATCAGGGCCATTACTAAGTAAGATGAAGAGCGAGCACTACAATGCTAGGACAGACCTGACAACAGAGCTTATGACAAGTGACTGACAGGTAGGAAGCACGTATAACAGGAATGCACTGGATAAGTGATGAGTTGTGTCTCTGGTAAGATGGAATAGGATGGCACAGAATTTCATCATGCTTCTCAATACTGACAGATGACAACTTAAAATTTGTGGATTTCTGATTTCTATAATTTTTCTATTAATATTTTCAGACTGCAGTTAACTGCACATATGTGAAACCTCAGACATCAAGGCCATAGGTAAAGGAACATATTGAATTTTAGGAACAGCTTTCTTTCTTACTGAGCTTCTATGTTTTCTTTATTGTTGTTGTTCATTGGGCATCGATTCAGGTGCCTACTCACTGTCCCTGAGCTTTTTCACCCCAGGCTAGCTCTCTACCACTGAGCCAACAACATCACTTCCAATTTTCTGGTGGTCACTTGTAGATAAGAGTCTCATGGACTTTACTTCCTAGGCTAGCTTCAAATCGTGTTCCTCAGATCTCAGACTCCTGAATAACTATGATTACATGCATGGCACCCAGCACCTTTCTACATTGTATCTTCCTATTTACCCCCTAATTTGTCTGCAGGGGAAAAAAAGCATTAAGCAGGAGAACAGGTACATTTACATTAAATTACCTTGAAGAAAGATATAAATCATATGATATTAAAATTTTGAACATAGATACTACTATACTATGATTCTATCTTTTGATGTTTTGTTCTTAAATCAATTTATGGGTTATGACTATAAAACAGATTTTCCAAATACAACACGCTGGGTATTTTGTTCCAACATAAGCAACCCTAAAAGAGCAAATGTTTTATGATCATGACTAAAATAAGTTTTAGAAAAAAATCCCACAATTCTTGTTGCCTTTGGTTCCCTTACACAGCTCCCATAAGAGGTTCTGTTTATGACTAAGTAACTGTTATACAGTTTCAAGCTCCTAAGATATTTATGCTATTGTTTTGTGAAATCCCCCTGTGCTCCAAGGGAAGCAAGCATTTGTTATGGGGGCCCCAAACCACTGTACGACTGGCAAGTGGTGGCAGATCACATCTGCTGCAAACATTTCCAGACTATGGTTGTCATCAGAGCACTGCTGCCGCTTCTCCTGACTAAATGCATTTCTAATTCTCTCCCTTTGTTCCTGGCCCACATCCCCAGCTCCCAATGGATTACTCGCCTCTATTAACCATCTTGGAATTCTCATCTGCTGTTCTCTTATGACCTGCACAGCAATACACAACATTTATCATTTATGACTTGAAATGTCTCCAAACACTGAAATGGAGCAGCAAGTATAACCCAGGTCTCACATCTGTACCGTGAGTTAGAAACATCTTATCCTTTTCCCTTGTTCAGGTTGGTGGGAGTGCAGCAATCAGCGCTGCTGCTCTGCCAAGACAGGCAGGGATTCTGCCAATCATTTGACAGTCACCTGCCAAGACATGGCAATCCCATCAAAGCTTTCATAAATGTCTGAGCATTCACGTAGGATTTTAGGGGAAGAGCAAAGGTATTTGTTATATGACCTCACCTCTATGAAGATGATTGACAGTTGGTGAAATTGAGTTGCCTCAACAGGCTGATTCATAATCCACCCCACATCTTTCAGTATTATCATATAAAGTTGTCAGCACACAATAGCTCATAAGTGATGGCCTGAAATCATTTGTAGGATACCGTATAATACACTTTCCTTCCAAAGATCTCAAGGAACTATTCTGAGAATCTGAAATATATCCTAACATTAGTATTCAAGTCAAATGTTGACCTCCTCACCTTGCAGGAGGACATAAAATATATGGGTGAAATTTTTGTAGCTCATTTCACAGCCTAATTCACTTTCTCAAAGACAGAAAATTGATCATACCAGGAACTATAAATTAAAAAAAATCCCCCTTCATGCTCTCCTTAGATAACTTCAAAGTACAGATTTAAGCTAAATAAGTAAACTGAAATAGTAAGCAGAACTACTGACAGACCCAGTACTTAACCAGCAAATAAAAAGACAATCACCAAAGATAAGCAATTTGGAATTTTTAAGAGTAAATTAGTTTGCAAAGGTTAGTTTTTACTCCATCCTGAGACTGTTTCCCATCAATGTTATGTTATTGGTTTGTTGGTAGCACATGTAGACAATAATTAGAAGTCTTCTCTGAGAAAATTAAAGGCTGTTGTTTTTTGTTGTTTTTGTTGTTGTTGTTTGGGCTGTTTTATTTTACTTTCTGTTAAAATTAGCTCTCATAAAAACTGTAATTTGAACACATTATTAGATGGAAATGAGCTTCAAGACAGTCTCTTTAGATGAATCTAAACACTACACAATTGAATGGCCAGTGAATTTACAGACATCTATCATGCCATCTAAGGAGACTGAATGAGGGCTAGGAGTGTGCCCTGGTGGTAGAATGCTTGTGTAGCATATAGGAAGTCATGGGTTCGATTCCTCAGTACTACATATACTGAAAAGACTGAAAATGGCACTGTGGTTCAAGTGGCAGAACCCTAGCCTTGAGCAAAAATGTTCAAGGACAGTGCCCAGGTCCTGAGTTCAAGCCCCAATACTGACAAAAAAAGGGGGCTGGATAATATATCATAGTAAATGGACTTGAGGACTTGAATGGGATAAGTTAATAAAGAGAAACAACTCACTTGACTGCAATTTTTCTAAAGGAAGATTCTAAGAAAAAAAATCCAGTGGTAAACTCTGAAAGCAATGTAGAAGACAAAAAAGTGTTTATGCAATACCTCCCTAAGAGAAGAAACAGTAAATCCACTACCCCTAGAAAAATGAATTCATGTATCTCTTTAGAAAGACAGATTTGAATTCCAACTGCCTGCTGAATCCGAGCCCTGTAACTTTCCAGTCCAGTGTTCATAAAAGAGTCACTTATATTCCAATTCTTCCATTTTCTCGTCTATTTAATGAGGAAGACCTCATAGGAGGCTATCTCATTGGGGTTGCTGGAAGAATTTAATGAATAAATAGAAGCTAAAGCATTTATAAGGCTCCTGGCACAATGATTAATCTCATTATATAGTATTACAACTCTTCCGTGGCTCAGGGTTGATTTCAGAGGTCCATTCATGCAGGGTCAAAGTCTTCGAGATTGCCTACCTCCCTTTGCTTTAATTCCATGCTTTCCAAACAACCTTTAAATTATTAATTGGATCTAACAGCTATCCTGATGCTTCAAAAGAAAAAGGTACCCTGGCTGAGGTTATGAATATTCTTCCTCATCTTCCCCTACTCCATTGTGAATTGATAAATTGGCAGGCTGCTCTGTGTATCAGTCTTTTATGGAAATGATTGGTGTGAGAGCAGCCTCACGCAATCTGCTCATCCTGAGGACTTAACAAGGCAGGTCCTGGGCTCAATAGAATCCATCAACCAAGTATCTCATGGTGAGAATTTCACACATTCGCACCCTCTCCTGAAGATTCTCAGAAAGACAAATTTCCCTTTTTCTACCTGCAATATCAACTAAAAGATCATTGCTCTGGGATGAGTTGAACATTGTTTGTCCATCATTCTGAGTTTATTTCGTTATAATTTAAGTCCAAAGAGTTTGAATCCTAATATTCCATTTATTTTTCTTTAAATCGGATGGTGTATGTCCTTTACATAAAACAAAGTACCACTGATGCATTGTGCTAAAAAATAACAAGCACGGCTGGGAGTTTGGCCTAGTGGTAGAGTGTTCATCTAGCATGCACGAAGCCCTGAGTTCAATTCCTTGGTACCACATACATAGAAAGAGCCGAGTGGTGCTGTGGTTCAAGTGGCAGGGAACTAGCCTTGAGCAAAAAGTGTCCAAGGACAGTGCCCAGACACTGAGTTCAAGCCCCAGGACTAACAACAACAAAAAAAAAAGACAAGCACTTAAAGTTGATTTTTTTTAAATAATCCTGATTAAGCAAACTGAAGTCTTTCCACTATAGCTTCATGTTTTCTCTTTGAGAGCCCAGCGAATATAAGGTAATACTTCTCTTATCAACAGAATAAGCCTTTCTAAAATGTTTTATATTTCATTTTTCTCTCTAGCTTAGGTAAAGCAAAGGAAGTCTGCTGAATATAATTCAATGTTTCTTGGTGGATCAAGGAATGTCATCATGACATTAATTATTATACTGTGCTGTGTACACTCTAGGATAGTGTTATATGTGCTTGATTATTTTGCCTCTAAATTTTTCCCAACAGACTGAGCTATTTTATTTTTTCTTTCTCTTTTCAACCTCATGCCTACTACTTATTGTCTTGTCTTCAGTCCATTTTATGATTAATTCTTTAAGATTTATATAGAAAAAGGAACATTGTTTGGTGTCAAAATATAAATCCTTCCTTGCTCAACTTACTTCCAAACCAAGCTGAGTTGATGCTTTTAAAGGTACAGATAAATGAATAATCAAGTATCACTTATCCTACTGATACCATTGATATTTGGGAACATGAACATGATCCTTTCTGGCTATAATCTTGAATCTCACAGGTTTACTGTCCACTTCCAGACAGTAATAGTTGCTGGCTCTCTAAAAGGCCTGAAAAGTATTCCACATACCTGCTTCCTGTATACAAGAACCAAAAAAGAGAATAAAGCTGAATGAAATCTGCCTCCCAAGAATATTGCCCAGGAAAACTTGAGTCCAAAAAGATACGTTATTCATAATATCAAACTTGTTTACTTTTCATTTATTTATTCATCTACACTCAAACTCTCCCATCAAGTACCTACGGATAGAGAGACCTCATGAAAGAGAACTTTCCCAAAGCTCATTTCTAGATTCGCTCTGATTCCTTTCCTCTATTCATCCCTGAGATCCTGAGTGACAAATTAATTTGGAAGGAAATGTTCGTGTATCACACAACTCTGCCCATTTTTCTTTAGATTACACAATTAGCAAATCCATATTCTTGCTTTCATTTCATTATAACCTTGAAGTGACTCTCTAGTAGTAATTAAGTCTTCTTTATTTACTCTGTTTTATTTCTCAATCTGGTCATAATTCTTGGAGGAAGGACATATATTACAAAACAAGTATTCAATGTTCTAAACACTACAAAGGCTTTTTTCAACTACATAGTCCCACACAGGGCTCATAATCAAGAATTTGTGCTTTATTCAGAAAGGTCTGAAAACTTTGCCTAGTAAAGACAGCTCCATAAGAGAAATCTGTGAGCCAAAATAGGTTATTTAATTTGTGTAAGTGAAAGCTGATGAATGAGATTTACTTCCTTCCTCCAGCTTTCCTTTCTTGAGGTTGGTTAGGATACTAAAATAATTTCCATCTTTATCCATCTTGATTTTTATATTATGTACTTTCTCAATAGGTAGAATACCACATCTACATCTCAAATATAAGTGACACACTCCAGTTCTCTAGGACCCCAACCCTTTTCTCTTAAGGAGAAGCTCTAAGTGCTCACAAATACCTTAAGATTCTTTGAGCCATTCACATATTTGACTTTGTATAAGTTCTCTGTGCTCAGAAAATGTATCTCCTGAGATGAAGCAGACCATGTTCTTGTTATGTTTTTAGTGTTTGTCATTTAGTCAGACTGTCATTCGGCTTCTCTGCATCTTCCAACTCAAGTCAGGGTCTCCAAAGGTTTCTAAACCCAAATCTTTCTGGATCTCTCTGGGTCAATTTCTTCATCAAAATCTTCACTTATTACTAAAAAAATAATAGAAATGTCCTCAAGGTTCATCTCAGTGAATTTCATTTTGATTCTAATTCAACATGTATAATAGAATAGAGACAACCCAAGACTTTCCACTTAGATATGCCTCTTTCAAACGCTAGTATTTGCTAGTTATTTTATACACCACAACTGTGTTATTAATGTGATATTTTTTCTTGAAAACCACTTCCTCCAGGTTTTCTTGCAACCAAGGTTCAGGATGTACTGTAAGTTCTACTAGCATAAAATACTTAGAGGAGATGTGGAAAACAGAAACGTCTAGAAGACAATTCAGTAGCCCCTACTAATAAATTCCCACAGCAATGGGAATTTAGTTTTCCTAAAACAATGCAAGTGAAGATCCCAGTGACCAGTAACTGGATTAATGAATACTGAAAAACAGGAAGCAAAGTTTCACAGTATACCTATGACATCTTCCTGTCAGCTTGACTTGCTAACAACATTTCTGATGCCAGCATCCAAACTTGCATCACAGCAAAGATAAGCATGTCTTCAAGCAGCAGTAGGGATTATGGAGCTTCCTGAAGCTTGTGATTATTTTTTTGCCACTCCTGGGGCTTGAACTCAGGGTCTGAGCACTGTCCTTGGGCTTTCTCAAGGTTAGAGCTCTACCATTGAAGCCACAGCACCACTTCTGGCTTTTTCTGTTATGTGATACAGTGGAATCAAACCCAAGGTTTCCTGGCATGCTAGGCAAGCACTCTACCACTAGGCTACACTTCTGGCCCATGCATTGTAATTTACACTTTCCCAAATGTGGCCTTAAGTAGGAGTTCCCATGGCTGCAAGGTTTTGTGCTAGTGTTTGGAAATGATTCCAAGAAATTAGGCTGAGGGACTGTGGCTGAATTTTCTTTCCATAATTTTGTGAGCTTCTAATGTCTTGAATTAAATCCCTTTTCATTTAAAAGAGCTAGTCCTCAACTGAATGCTTGTAAGTAGTTTTCTCTGTAAAATAGAGTTTTCTAATGTGAAAATAAAAATAACTTTTCTCTTGTAAGGCAATTGTGATAGTTTGTGGTGATTTATTTTATGCTGCCGGTATAGAGTAGGTAACTGCAGCTGGGGAGAGCTAGAGGCTTTCTTATGAGTCTTCAGTACCACAGACAGCTCAAGGTTTTATCAAAAGAGTAATAGGATCTCACCCAGCAGCCCCTCTCTCTTAGAACCCTTACTATCTTATCTTCAAGGCTAAGAGCTCTCTATGATCAACAGAACTAAGAGATTAGCCTCTTTTTCCAGGTGCAGGCAACATTAAAAGAATTTATCTCTGACCCGTAACTCTAAGAAGTGGCACTGTGATTCAAGTGGTAGAGTGTTAGTCTTTAGCTGAAATGCTCAGGGACAATGCCCAGGCCCAGAGTTCAAGCCACATGACCCACAAAAAGAAAAAGAAAAGAAAAAAAACAAAGACCTGGGCCAGGAGTGTGGCCTAGCAGTAGAGTGCTTGCCCAGCATGCACAAAGCCAGAAGTAATGCTGAGGCTCAAGTAGTAGGGCTCTAGCCTTGAGAAAGTCCAAGGACAGTGCTCAGGCCCTGAGCTCAAGCCCAGGACTGGCCAAAAAAAAAAAAAAAGGTCAGTACAATACAATATATATATTTAATGAGAGTTACAAACCTTTAGGAACAGAAAGGTCGTTTCCCTACTAAGTATTTTATTTATCTTTGTATAGTTGAGGATGGAGAAGTGCCTGATATGTACTAGATAGTCACTAAAATTTATCTTTTCATAAATCAATGTAAAGAAGCATGAATGAACCCACTATTTGAATCTTTACGTGATTATTTCCTGTCAAGTTTTAAGCAATAGTGCTCAGTAATTTTTTTCCAGTTAAGAGAAAATGTAATTAATTCCATGTCACCCATTAGAATTAACTTGTTCCAATACTTTCTTTGGGGCATTTTGTTTATCTAATAAAAATAGGGCACTTTATCCCAATTAAAGCATCCAGAAAAAAAAAAACAGAAAAGTCTATGGCATTTCTAGTGCATATCAACTCATGAACAGTTCCTTCAAGCAATAACAGGGCATTTTAAAGAAGTTTCTTTCTCATCTTACCTTGTTATCTGATATATTGTATATATGTTTATTTGTTTATTTGAAATAGGATGCGGAAGAGGGAAAAACAAGATGAGGGGAGGGGTTGGAGTAGGGACGGGAAATGGGGACAAAAACATGAGAAAGGGTAGCAATGATTGTTAAGAAACGTACCTTCTATCTGGCAAATATAATGTAAGCCTTCTATTAAGCACCTGAATGAACCTACCCTATCATACTCCAGCTATCTTTATGAAAGTACTTTATGTAATGCAGTAGTGAAGTTCTAAAGTCCCTACTTCCCCTTGCAACAATGCAGAAGTTTCTGCATACAAAGTTTGCTCTCTAGATTGTAAATGCGAGCACACAGCAGAACTAGTGCTCTAAGTTTAAATTCACAAGTCACAAGAACAGAGCCAAACCATTACCTCCAAAACCGCCAGGGGCTGGTGGCACATGCCTGTAATCCTAGCTACTCAGATCTGACAATGATGGTTTAACATCAGCCTGGGCATGAAAGTCCATGAGACTCATCTCCAATTAACCAGCAGAAAACTTGAAATGGCACTGTGGCTCAAGGAGCAGAGCACTAGCCTTGAGCTGAAGATCTCAGGGGACATCACCCAAGCCTGGAGTTCAAGCCCCTCAACCAACAACAACAACAAAAACTCTCTATATCTTGGTATGGTGCCGATAGAAAATTGATAGGAATTAAAGAGTTTAAGATCATTTTTAAATCATCTTTTGAGATGTGGCATTTGGTTTCAACAATTCTAAGCAATCTCTTTTGCACATGTGATTTAAAGATCTTTCTGAATTGAATTAACTACATAAAGTATATTCTTGGCATTACTAAACAATAAAATTTTGCCTGGCACTGGTGACTTACACCAGTAATCTTAGCAGCTCAGAAGGCTGAGATCTGAGAATTGTGGTTCAAAACCAGCCCGGGGCAGGAAAGTTTGTGAGTCTTTTATTTCAGAAAATCCCAGGGGGAGCTACAGCTCAAAATGGTAGAGCACTAGACTTCAGTGAAAGAGTTCAGGGACAGTGCCTAGGCCCTGAGTTCAAGCTCCATTACCAAGGAATATCTTCTGGGCCCTAAGACATCTTTCAGCATTTCACTTAACATTTGCATCTATGAGGAATAAACACAAGCTGAGCTTTTGGTGGCTCCTATCTGTAATCTTACCTATTCAAGACACTGAGATCTAAGAATCAAGGTTCAAAGGCAACAGACAAATCCAATAGAATCTTATCTCCAACTAGATAGCAAAGAGCTAAAATTGGAGGTGTGGCTCCAGCAGCCAAGTGTCATCTTTAAACAAAAAAGAAAAAAGGCTAAGCAAGAGCTTGGGGCCTTGATTTTCAACCCCAGTATTGGAACCCATACACACAAAGGACTAAACTTGTTATGGACTGAGCTGAAAATATACACTGAGATGGTAGTGTATGAGGAACTAGTTACCATCACCACTACCAATCTTGGCCTACAAAAATTGGTATTGATTCATTGACAAAAGATAAATGCAATTTCTGTCCAAAGGTCCCTAGGATAAACTTAATGTTATCACCATCAAAAAGATATGGGGAAGTTATACACAATGGCTCATGCCTGTAATCCCAGCTAATCAAGAGGGGGAGAGTGGGATGAACAGAGCTTGAAGCTATTCTAGGCAAAACTGCAAGACCATACCTTGACTTGCTTTCTGTCACCTGTAAGCCCCCAACTTACCCCTGCAGCTGTTTCCTCCACGGAATGATCAGGTTATCCTAGACAGACAATGTGGGATTTTTTTTCCCTGAAATTCTCAAAATCAAAGAAATACCTTCATTCTACTCTTACTTCCTTCACTTTTTTATGTTTTTTTAAATAGCCTTTGAAGATCTCTAAGTATTTTGAGTTACATTGTCTGACTTGTCCCTCACGTGTTCTTGCAAGGTAAAAACATCTAAATGATATCTCCGCAGGTAAAACAGACAGGTGTCCATCTATGGACTGAGGATCCGAAGGTCACTGAGCTAAAGTTCCTGGATCCGCTCAGCTGGGTTACTAATGAACTCATGATTTCTCCCTACATGGCACAGATATAGCATAGTTTCCTGCAGCAGTACTCGCCCTGTTTGACCTACAGAGCTGCCTTCAAGAAATCTAGTCCAACCATCTCCCTTAACAGATGAGAATCCAGAGGCTCCAACTTCTCCCTTAAACACAGTTCAAAGCATTGTCTGTTTTAATCCAGGTGTCTTCCTCCCTCAATCAGCTGTGCCCTTCTAGAATGAATAATTTCCTCTAGAGGCGGAGGAAATAGATGGAGTAAATTCCACTGAATCCCTCTGTAAATGCTGAATAGTTTATCTAGTTGTCAGATCTTTCCTTTCAAAGGTCATTCTTCCTCAGGAAGAAATTCTCTGATGTTCTTGTTAGAAGCAAACAGAGTTATATGGAGAACAAGGAAGATAATGTGATGCAGGCTGTTTCTCTTCTTTTTTTCAGTTTATATATATATTACATATATATGTATATATATTATATGTAATATGCACACAAGCATATGTGTATGTGCTGGTGCTGGGACTTGAACTCAGAGCTGCAAGCTCCTAAGAGCTTGGCTTTTTAACTCAAAGTTGGCACTCTATGTCTGTAGCCATGCCTCCACTTTCAACTTTTTTCTAGTCAATTGGAGACCAGAGTCTTTCAGGTTTATCTGCCAAGGACAGCTCTAAACCTTGATCTTCAAAAATCAGCTTCCTGAGCAGCTAAAATAGGTGCGAGCCACCAGAGTCTAACTTAAATGTCAATTCTTTTTTACCCTAAATATCAAGATACATCACCTTACTCCAATCTTTCTCAGGAAGTATGTGAAGAGAAGGTAAACTGACCCAGCAGCATAAATTCTAACATGGGACTAGAAATGGGAAGATAAAATATGATAGCTAGCCAGACTCAGTGGTTCAAGCCTGTAATCTTAGCTACCCAGAAGGCTGAAATCTAAAGATCAAGGTTCAAAGCTAGCCTGGGCACAAAAAGACCTGAGACTCTGATCTCCATTTAATCACTAAAAAATGGAAAGTGGGGCTTGGCTCAAGGATAGGGTGGAAGCCTTGAGCTGAAATGTTCTGGAACAGCACCCAGGCCATAGTTCAAGCCCCATGACCTCTCCCTCCCCCCAAAAAAAACAAGATAGATAGCCAGGCTCAGTGGCTCATTCCTGTAATCCTAGTTACTCAGGAGGTTGAGATCTGAGGATCAAGGTTCAAAGCCAGCCTGGGAACAAAAGGACCTGAGACTCTTATCTCCAATTAACCTCTAGAAAACAGGAGTTCAGGGACAATGCCCAGCCCCACAGGTAGGGTGGTAGCCTTGAGCTGAAGAGCTCAAGGACAACGCCCAGGCCAAGTTCCCCCATGACTCGCCCCCCCCATAAAAAAAAAGCTAAAATTGATAAGTATTTAATCATACCAGCAAATGGCAATGGATTTAATTCTTTGGTTCATTTACCCTCACAACCCTGCTCTGAGTGAGATATTAATTTGGAAAATAGGAAAGGAGCCCCAAGGAGAAGAACAACATAAGGCATGGAAGAACAAAAGCAATGGAGACAGACACAAGCAATGGACAAGAGGCAATACAGAAATGATGACCACAGAGCGGGCAAGGAAGTAGAAGAGAAAGCAGGAACAACCATTTTGAATACCACCCAACCATGCTCACACACCTTTCAGGTATAAGCCCCTTGGCAAGTTGGAGTCCATGACTGCCCACTGAACTGGGAATAAGAAAAAACAATGTAGTGAATGAACCAAGGGCTATACAGAACACACTGGCCAGAGAATCTAAGGTGGAACATGACTTTCAAGGTCACATGGTACAGCCACCCCTCCACCAGAGCCCTGCTCTCTGCTTAAATATATCCAGAACGACAATGTGCACAGACCACCTACTTTACATTGTTTTCCAATTTCATCCTCATTATGACCTTCATTTCCTAGCTTGCTTCTCCTTTCCCAAATGAGATAACTGAAACACTTAAAGTGTCCACCATTAATGGAGACATACGGATTCAAGTCTAGATACTTGGGATTTGCTACTAGTGTGATACTGCTACCCAGTTTGATACTCTCAGACGTTACTCTTCCCACAGATGGTAATACCAGGAACATGAGAATGCGTAGAGTTCATTTAAGAATAGAATTTAGTCATATTCTTCTTAAATTTTATTTATTTTTTGTAAAGGGGATGCAAAGAGGGGTTATAGTTACATAGGTAAGGAAGTGAGTACAATTCTTATCAAATGTTGTTACTCGCTCCTTTTTTTCTCCTGCTTTCTCCCCAAGTTGTAAAGTTCATTTCCAGCAGAGTATCACTATTGCATTGGCTCACACTGTACCCTTTGTCTCACCATTTCTGTGATTCCCTTCTCCATTCTCAAATCAGATAAACTTCTACACATAACAAAAGGTACCAAAATCAAAAAGTGGCAACAGGAAGTAACTCAAAGTGAAAAAAAAATGAAAGAACAAAGAACTAGCTGCATACAGTACACACACAAAAAAATCCTTTTGTTTCCATATCTTTAGTTCATTTCGATGAACATCTTTTTATAAGGTCAGATATGCATGGCTATTGAGCTATTGGGATCCTTTGCTAAAACTTTGGCAAAGTGGCAGGGTATAAAATTAACCTACAAAAATCAATAGCTTTTCTTTATGCCAACAATGAGAAGAATGAGGCTGGAATCAGGAAAGCAACTCCTTTTGTAATAACCTTTAAAAAAATAAAATACCTAGGAATTAACTTGACCAAAGATGTAAAGGGTCTCTATAATGAAAACTTTAAAAACCTGAAAAAGGAAATTAAAGCAAATTTAAGGAAGTGGAAAAACCTCCCAAGCTCCTGGATTGGAAGGGTTATTGTGAAAATGACGATATTGCAAAAAGCTATCTACAAATTTAATGTGATACCTATCAATATGATATGATTCTTAATCATTTCAAATCACAAGCATCAATTTAAGAATACTAATTTAAGATATCAAACTCTGTAGCAGAATGATGTACATCACTCAATTCTAATTGTTTTAAATATCTATAATTTACTTAAGAATCATAAATGTACTGTTCCAACATAAATGCTCTAACACTTCTTTCTTTATTCTGACCGTCTTAAGTATAATACCATTAAAATAGATGATAATATAAAACATGTAGAGAAAAAAAGGAAAGAAAAACATGTAGAAGTATAAATCCAGCAATCTTAGCCTAAATTGCACTTTGTCAGGCACTGCCACAGACTGTATAATTCCCATAACTCTCATTTTGGGAAAAGAAATAAAATTTTTTCACATTATTCTCTTTGAATGAGACAATGATAACTCTTCAAGAAGCCATTAACAGATCATAAATATTTATTAACTATTCCACCTGATTTCTGCAAAGACAACTAAATGAATTTCTTACTTTTGCCATTCTTTAAATTAATCTAAATTATGAATAGGATTTTCCAGGTGATTAACAACTCAAATATAGCTTTCACCATGGACTTAAAGGCAAAACAGAACAGGACTCATAAAATTTCTTCAAAATCATGGGACAGCCTTATGCCATCTTAGACTACATGTCACTAGTGAGCACAATGATTCTGACTTCTGTGGAATCAAGAGGAAGATTTTTCGAAGACCACCCCTGTATAACCATTCTTGGGGAATGAAGACATTAAAAGACAAATATTCCAGCCCTTGACTAAACCATAAAACCAAATTGACCTTTTACAGAATAATTCTTTAGAGGAAAAAAAGAAAAAAAACTACAGGAGACAGCCATCTTTGAATCGATTTAGACATAATATTACGATTTGATTGAAGTTGATTCAGTTCTGCAATCAAAATGTCTTAAATTGGGAGTTGACTGTTTTTGAAGCCTATTTTTCTGTCTAGACTTAACCTAAATGGCAGTCAGTACAAGATTTAGTAAATATCCATTGTATCTCTGCAAACTCAATGGCAGCCTTGAGCTCATTCCTCTCACACTTAGAGAGCCTGTCAATCTCAAATTCCCTCAGCCCAGCTCAGTATCAAATCCTGAAAAACACAGATACCTTCTGTCTGTATCATACTAGCCAAATCTATAAGGCTGTCAGGACCCAATCTTCCTTTTATCCACAATTTGTCCTCCCAGAAAAGCTGACAACCATATTTCTCCAAAATCCTGAATGCACATAGTCATTGCTATGCCATCACACTGGACAGAAATAAGTACACTTGACTGGAGCTCGATAACCTATCCCAAGATGAGTCTTTCTTCTCCCACTTCTGGAGCTTTCTGCTGTTGGCTGGTATTTTACACAGAACTTTATTATCACCTGTGCCTACCTATTGTCTAAGATCCGCCACTGTTCTGGTACCACCCACCATGTACTGTCACCTGATTATTAGATCATCAGAATTACAGCTTACAGAACAAGATAACTTAACTACCATGTCAGTCAAAATGACAAAGCTAATCCTTTACCCATCATTAAACAAAATGGGAATTCCAAGAAGAGCTCTAATAAAATCTGCACCAGAAAACCTACTCTTCTAAATACAATAGTCATGAAAAGAACATGTATTACATATGTCATAGCAATAATATTGTTGTGGACATTTCTCCTCCTTCCAGAAAAAAAAAATGTTTTCTCCCTCTCTGTCTCCTCTGTGTCTTTTGCTGTCCAATGATAAGCAATGAGATTTCATGTCCTCACTATTGCACAAAGCATGGTAGAAATAAAACCAGGGCCTCTTGAAGCCTCGGTACTTCTTGCTGTGTTCCCTGTAGCCTTTCTTTCTAATGCCTAAGAAATTCACCCTATAAATTCAGTGGGATGTGACAAAAGGCTAGAGTCCTACATAAAATGCTCATTAAACTAAGTACATGCACCCTAGATGAACATAAAACATAGTACCCTAGCTGTAAGGGAGGCTATGTGATTCTGACTTGGTTTTATGAACTGCATTCCTTAGAGACCCCAGCAGCTCCAATAACTAGGTACACAGTCAATAATTACTTTCATCTTTCTCCTTTTATTTATTCTTTAAGAGATTCATTAGGATGAAGAATGGCAGCCTTGCTTTGCTAAGCCATTTTGATTGCTTTCCTAATTCATTTATCATGACCTTTGGAACTATCCGTTTGGTTTTTGCCTTTTAGTCATCCAGAATCTTGTTTTATTAAAACTAACTTCTGCATCCTCACTGGGTTTTAAGAAAAGGAAAATAAAAAACAGGCCTTTTGGCCTATGCACTGTTTAATAAAAGTGATATGTGGTAACTTTTTCTTCTATAAAGATACAGGGGTATGATACACAGGGTCACTCAGAGTCATTATGTACATTTAAAATTGGTATTAGATCACTCACACTGCTTTTTAAATGTCCATTTGCTCCTTAGCCTTGAATCCCCTTGCAAAAGAGAGAACCAACAGAAGGATGCACGGCTAATGTGCAGTGCACACATCCCAGTCCAGCACAGTGCTAAGTTAGCCCTGACACCGATGTCACCAGTACCACAGCAAGTGATACTGTACTTGTGTTAGAGCTACAGAACAGGTCTCTCCTAAAAAAATCTTGCCTCAGCCATACTATGAGCACTTGGTTTGGAACAGCTATACCAACAGCATCTTGTTCAGTTAACCTTTCCCTTGTCTGTTCTCAACCTTCAGTAACTGAGTATCCACTGTAGGTTTCCTAAGTCACTGACATGAAACAAAGGAAAAAATCTGCATGCTTCGTTCTCTTTTTCCTCATGCCTTTTCTTCAGAGGACACTTCTAAGCACTACTCTCATACATTGACTAATGGTCTTTGAGAGACAAAATGTGCGGAAAATAAGATTGGGTGGTTACCTTAAGACAGAACGGCAATTCTTTAATACAGGTGACTCACACTCTTGGAAAGATCCTGCTGAATTTAAAAATGAGCCAAGTGCTCCTTACCAAAGGCAAAGAAGTATATGAAAGATGCTCAATATTGTGTACCAATGCACATTCAAACAAGATGCCACCACATGCTCATCAAAACATCCCAAACCTCAAACCCTGACAATACCAAATGCTGGTAAGGATAACAAACAGTAAACACTCTTTTTCACTGCTAATTGGAATGAAAAATAGTACAGTCATTGAGATGACAGTTTGTCACTTTCTTAGGCAAGTAAAAATACTCATCACAAAATCCAGAAATCATAGCTTCTTAGGATTTACCCAGTAAGGTTTTGTCTATTGTAGACTGGTTTGGTTTTTTCTTAACCTATCTATTGTAAATGTGGTTGTTAACAGAAATTCGCTCACAGATGTTTATAGCTGTTTGATTCATAATTGGCCAAACATGGACACCCTTCAGATACCCTCCAGTAGCTGTGTGGATGGCTGAACTGAAGTCAATTCACTCAATGAAATTTTATGTAGCACTGCAAAGTCTATCAAACCATGAAAAGACACACAGGAAACTTCAAGTTAACAGTCAGATGAAGTAAATTTTTTAAATTTCAACTATGTGACATTCTGGAAGTAACAACGCTAACATCGCTAACACCACACTTCGTGTGGGGGATGTTTTAAGTGGTGATCACGATTCTGCATTTACTATATATCACGGCAGGCACAGTCATTAGACACTTGTCAGAATCCATAGAATGTACACCAGCAAGAGTGAACCCCAATGTAAGTGGGAGACTGAAGCGATAGTGATGTGTTTGTGTAGGCTCCCCAGAAGTGACATATGCAATACTCCTAAAGTGAGGAAGTCTCACTCATGGAGAAGAGTTTGGATATATTGAGAAAAGGAATGAGGAGAATTTTTATACCTTCCTGTTGATTTTCCTATGGCCATAAAACTGCTCCAAAAAAGTAAAGTCTATTTAAAATGTAGACAGTTATTATATTTGTGAGGAAATTCGTCATAATGGTCTGAAAATATAATTAGTTTCTACGTACAAAACATAAATTCCATATAAAGGAAACCTGAAAGCCAATTGGGACATCTTTATGACACTGCAATAGAGAGGAATTCTTTAATGCAATAAAGAAAAACAGAATCCATAAGAGAAGATATAAAAATGTGTAATGTAGGCCTGGTGTGGTGGCTCACCCTGTAATCCTCACTACTCAGGAGACTGAGATATGAGGATCAAGGTTCAAAGCCAGTCAGGGTACTAAAGGACCGTGAGACTCTTATTTTCAATTAATCACTAGAAAAGGGGAAGTAGGGCTATGGTTCAAGGGTAGGGCAGTAGCCTTGAGCTGAAGAACTCAAGGACAGTGCCAGGCCCAGAGTTCAAGCCCCATGACCAACAACAACAAAAAAAATGTGTAATGTATTAGTGTAGATGTATTACATTATAGTTAATGACGTGTATAATATAGTTATATTACAGAAAAGGACTTCAAAGAGCAAACTATGCCTCAAACACAGAGAACATAAGAGATAGAGGTAAGCTATCAGTGTGACATAGAAAGTATTAACATTCATAGTTGAATATAAACTATCAGTCTAACTTTTTTAAATGAGTAACATACACATAGGAAAATGTACAGAAGAAACTTTAATTGCCAATAAACTCGGGTGGTTAAAAAGAAACTGGGTGCTGGTGGCTCACACCTGTGACCCTAGCTACTTAGGAGACTGAGATCTGAGGATCAGTGGTTCAAAGCCAGCCTAGACATGAAAGTCCATGAAACTCTTATCGCCAATTAACCACCAGAAAACCAGAAGTGTCACTATTGCTCAAAGTGATAGAGTGCTAGCCTTGAGCTGAAGAGCTCAGGGCCTAGCACCAAGACCCAGAGTTCAAGCCCCACAAGAAACAAAAAAAAACAGAAGGAAAGGAAGAGAGAGAGAGAGAAATTGGTCCTACCATAAACCAGGGAAATGAACATTTAAAATACAATTAAACTACCTGATGAATTAATTAAAATTAAATTAAAAAGCTAATGAGTAAAATGATAACCCTTCTGCAAAATAAAATTATATAACAATAAAATTATACTTAAAAAATAAGTCATTATATACTGATTTCCATTCCCATTAAGGACCAGACAAATGACTTTCAAATGAATCCTTTTCTTGAGAAAAACCAAAATGCTGATAGCCTTTCTTAAGAGATATACTACCACTGGGTATGATGGCTTATCCCTGTCATCCCAGTGACTTGGGAGGCATTGTTTAAGACCAGTGTGACAGAAAAAGAAGTTAGCAGGGTCTCTCAAAGAACGTGCCATCCCAGCCACATAAAGAAACATAGATAGAAGTGCCCAGGCCATCCTAGGAAAAAGTGTAAGACTCTGTACAAACCAAAATAAAAGCAGACACAGGTTGTATTATTTCTCTTAGAATGTGCCTCTAAATCTATGAGTAAACACACTGGAAGGTGATATGTATTATATATATTATACGTATATATTTATATTGGGACATGATAAATTATACAAGTACATATAGAACTGTAGGTACTCACACAGAGTGAAACCAAAGAAGGATATTCTTAGGAGAGGAACACAAAGGCACAATAGCTTTGCACACTTGATCAATAAAATAATATTTATTGAAAATGAACTCCAGGAGATGGAAACAAGAGGAGTTTTCTTTGTTGATGTTTTTATTTTCTTTTTCTTTTGTATTGTTTGTTCATTTATCATTCTGTGAGAGGATATTGGTAGGAAAAGGGCAGACAAATGCAGCACTGATATTCCCTAAACACTATGTTTAAAATGAATGGTACAGCTTGTGGGTGAGGATGGGAGGGAAAAATTGGGAGAGTGCAAGGGAAGGGTTGACATTGTTCAAAATGAAATGTACTCTTCATCTGATTTATGTAATTGTAAGCCCTTTGTACATCACCTTTCTAAAATAAAAATGGATGAGAAAAATTAAGAAGAAACAGAAAGCAATGGAGCAAATGGTTCAAGTGGTACAGTACCTGCTTAGCAAAACACAAGGCCTTGAGATCCACTTCCAAGCATGAAGGCTCAACACACCACCCAGCACTCAATGGGTAAAAGCTAGGTCTGCATGTACACTTAACAGATAAATATTTTAAAAAGTAATTAGTGAACATGATAAGCAAAGTGCTCGACCTTCTAAGCATCAGAGAAATACAAAATAAAATTTTGAAATACCATAAACTGTCAGCATGTCAAATAACAAGTCTTTAAATCACCGTGTTTGAAAAAAATTGTACACAATAACTTCTATGGTAATCTTTTTAACGTGTACGCAGAATTGCATAAGAAACTTGTGGAATCATAGTACTCTTCAAGATAGTTGCCATCTCTGGGGAGGAAACTGGAAACCAGAAGGTTAGAAGGGCACCATATGTTAGGATTTTGAATTAGGAAAACAAGTACAAATAGCAATTCTAATCTAATATGCACACATGTAGAAAAGAAAATGATTAAGGATTCTTGTATAGTTTATTTTTTAAATCCTGTGGAGCAAGTCCAGACCAGAACTGAATACTCTTCTGCAGACAGAAATACCCCAAATCACATTTTGAAGCCGGTTCACTCAGTAGCTCCTATAGCAGCCTAAGACGACTCTTAGGCTCTTAGGCTCACACAGTACCAGTACCTTGACAGCTGGGCCTGAGGAACCACTACTGCAACCATCATCTCCTCCACGGAGGGAAACAGTATGAAGTGCCTCTACTTTACTTGTGGTTTTGACATGATACTTGGTTGGAAAAAGTGGCTTTTTCCAAAGTCTGTATTTTACTTTTAAATGACCCTGAGGCAAGACAGGAAAGTGACCTAATAGAGCATACCACACAGAGGCAGCTGTAAACCATGCTTAATTCTTTTCTATCTTATTCAATTACTCTAAAAGAACTTCTTGTAAGAAGCCACCGTTGGGTTAAAGAAAACTTGATGAGACACCAGTTCTGAACATGTAAGCTACCTGCTTCTGGGCTTTGTTCATTGAAGGCTTTCTCTACTCTCTTTATGTGTGTAATTCATGATGAATGAATGAGTCTATCAACTTCACTTGTGGAAGTTTAGTGAGGCTTGCTTGCAGATTGGTTGACATTTAAATCCTAAAGGGCTGCATGAGCCCTGTGGTCACTTGATGTATCAAATTTAAAGTTTCCTCTAATAGACCAATAGCAAACAAGAACATCTACTAAATGGGGAAACGTTAGAGATATAGCATTACAGAGCCCTAATCTGTGCACTGGGGCTGGAAATGCTTCATTCAATGTGTATTAACAGGAAGGCCTTATGTGAAGAAGACGGTCAGCTGGAAATATTATGATACTGATGGATAGTCACTGTGCCTCTTTTTACTTCTTTTTTGAGTAACAGAAGAGTGTGTTTACAACTGTTTAGCCTTCATATTAGAAGAGAAATCCCAGTAAAATGATGCACCTCTATAAATGTTACTGATAAGGAAACTTGAACTGTGTCACAGAAATCCTCACTTATTTTTGACAGGAATGCATCTTGAAACAGGTAAGTCACCATTTCTGTTCTTTAGGTTAGTAAGCAGGATGGTGTCAATTCAGTTAGCCTGTGTGACTTTTGGTGGGTGAATGGATTACCAAGGTTCAGAGAATGATACTGGCACAAGACTGCAGTGCTCACAGCATCCCTGAGACACATTATAGTACACTCAATCTACTTTCTCTTCCAAAAGAAAAAATAAACAATTATTTTTTGTTGTGATTGTATGTGATATAAAAAAACAACATTTGGGAGGTCAGAAGCTTTATATAAGATGTCAAGAATCAAATGTTAATTTCTTCTTTTTTTCTTTTCCTGTACCAGGATTTGAACAACAGGCCTTGAGCTCTTGCTCAGACTTTTTGGCTCATGGTTGGCATTGTACTACTTGAGTAATATCTCCAGTCTGGCATTTTGCTAGAATGCAGTCTCATGGATGTTTTCTGCCCTGGCTAGCTTCAAATGTCAATCCCCTGAGTCTCAGCCTCCTGAATTGCTAGGATTTTAAGTATGAACGACCAGCACCTTGATCCCACTGATCTTTTTATTGTTATTGTTTGTTTTGTTGTGCTGGCTCTGGGGCTTGAACTCAGGGCCGTAGCTCTCATTCAGCTTTTTTCTTCACGGTTGGCATTCAACCATTTCACCCATGCCTCCAGCACACCTGCTACCTATGTCTGCAAATGTGTTTTTTAAAGTTTTTTCTTTCTTTCTTTTTTAGTATAGAAAAAAAAAACAGTTCCTGCTCTCTTGTAGGAAATGGGAGTTAAAACTTCTATTGTGTCACATCTAGAATGCCTTTGATATGTCTCCTCTCATGCACACACACACACACACACACACACACACACACACACACACAAATAGGATTTACTTGCCTTTCACTTGTGCAGGGGGGGGGCGGGGGGAATTAAATAAATCAGAGAATTGAGTTGAGTAAACCATGTAATTGATAGCAAGCAATGCCTCCAGCTGTCCTGGGGGGCTCAGCACCCTACATCCCGTCCTTTCTCTCTCTCATGAAACCTCCTTTAACTAGATGGTCATCGTTTCTCCTGGTGGGTTTACCAACAGTTCTGTGTTCAGCACACAGATGATCCTATCTGCTTATCTTTTTTATCTCCAACATTTGATAAACATTACAGAAATGACTGAGACAAAGGCCTGAATATTTGGCACAAAATGCTATGACATCAAAGTACATAAAATACACACATCATAAATGAAAGTAGAAAAGACGGTTATACCATCTCAGGCTATTTTAAGACACCACTATCCATCTATGACAAATCAATTCAATAAAAAGTAAATAAGGGCATAGAACAATTGAAGTATATAACAAGGTTACATTAATATAGTCTGAACTTTGTAACCCCAGCAATAGAAAATGCTTCTATAAATCAAAAGTTCACAAGCATGGATCATGACGACTAGACCATAAGAAAAATTACAAAAACGCTCTGCTTACTCCCCAAGCACAAATCATATAGAACAAAACAAATTCCCAAAGGAAATACAAAAATATAAAAGATGAAAAAAATAGCAGAAATTTGAAAATATTCACTTGGTCCTTGGAATGTAAATTATGCTTGTCTAGCTAATGTGAAATACTGTAGCAAAGGAACATTTAAAGTTAAAGGCAAAGGTCATCACCACAAAAGCAATATAATATAAGTAAATAAAAATTATTTTTACATAAATCAAAAAACATAGCAAACAAAATTAAAAGTCAAATAGTAAGCTCTTTAAAAACAGTTTCCAGAAATATTAAAGTATCTTATTTTAAAATAAAGAGCTCTTATGAAGTTGTAAAAAAGATTCTAACATTATAATTTTAATAGAAAAACAGCACTATGCACCTCAATAATAAAGAGATAAGTGGTTATTAAATAGTTTAACCTTGCTATGAAAGAATTGCAATTTGAAATGAAACAACATTTTTATCTATTAAGTTAATGAATTATTTTGGTTTTGTTGTTGCTGTACTTCAGTGTCTTATTTCTTCAATATTGGTTTTCACTGCTAACAAGGTTACTATGGAAAATGTCCTCTCAAGTCTATTAAGACTCTGTTAATTCCACCAACTTCAATTGTAAACAATTCAGAAGGCTTTATCAAAATCCCATACTGATATTTATTCATAAAAATCATTTTCAAGCATTAGCCACTACAGAAAGGAATATAAATCCCGTAATATCCAATAATCAGGAAGCCACTGAAATTATATTTATGAAGATTTTTCATGGCATGGAAATACTTGCTTGCTATATAACAAACTACCTCAAAAAGCATGTCTTACATCACTCATAACTTGCTTCTCATAATCTTGTGTGTTAGGTTGACCTTTATATTCTGTTGCTGCATATATTTTTTGGCAAGGATTCTGGAACAACTAGAAGGGTTGAAAAAGCCTCTCTCATTCCTCTCAAAAGGATCTCCATGATTCCTTGGACTCCTTTGGAGAAGGGAGCCTAGGATCCAAGGAGAAAAACTCTTGGCATCAAAGAAGATTTCTTGAGATCTAGTCTCAAAGGTCATATCATACAGCATTACTTCTGCTGTTATGGTCAGAATAAACCCTAGGACTATTTCATGTCAAAGAAATGCAAGACCAGAAAGGACTGGCCATTCCAGTCCAACATAGTGGCAAAATATGAAAGAATATATATGTTATATATAATGTAGTTTACATATAATATATTGATATTAAAAATATAGTATATAATATAATGATATTATGTACATATATATGTATACTGCATTGTATTATATTATATAATAATAAACATTATATAATATATAACATACTATCCTATATTTTATTTATAGATATATTCCTTCTATGTTTGCATCTTATATAGAAAATATACAGTCTTCCCTCAGTATAGACAGGGGATTTCCTTCAGGAAACCTGTGATGCTCAGAAACTGATGTGGTATATATACATAACCTAGGCATAGCCTCTCATGTTCATTAAATTACCCTACATCATTTGTACTAGCTAATAGCACATTAATGCTATGTAAGTCATTATTATACTATCCTATGAACAAAGTCATTATGTGTTCAATATGTATGCAATTATTTTTTAAATATTAATAATCCAAGATTGGCTATATCCACAAATGAGGAAACCACAGATATGGAGGACTGGCTTTATTATACAGATTTATATTTTATACATGATTAAAAATACTAGAAGGAAAAATACTAACAAGGATTTTCTCTAGTCAAAGAGACATGATTATAATTTATCATTTTCATAGTGATTTTTTTCATATTTTCTCCAAGTTTTGGACTGGAACATAAATGTTATTGTAAAGACATTTTATTCCCTTTACAAACACTTAAACTAATTTCCTACAAAAAGCCATGAAGCACGAAAGGAAATTAAATTGGAAATAGAGGACAACCAACATCAAATTTAAAACTAACCACACACACACACACACACATACATACACACACACAAATTCTACTTAAAGAATAAATAGAAGGTAGTATCTAATAACATTTATATAATTCCTTTCAGATCTATAGAAAATATTTAAGTATTCAAATCACTATAATAAATGTATGGCCATATTAACAAATACATGACAGATTTTCATCTTTTATTATGTTAACAGTTCATGTTGGATTTGCTTCAGCCTCTAAAAGAAAAACAAAGGGACAACATTACTGCTGTCTGAGAGAAAACAGATATTGTAGACGCTTTGAGCCAGGGACTAAGAAAAGAAAATGTTAAAAGATGTACTACAATAAAACATGAAAATAATATAGGCTTAAAAATACAATGACTCTTATCTCTTCTGATTCTTTGATTTCATAGTTAAAGCAAGGATTTTTAAGGCAGTATACAATTTCAATGCAACACCATAAATTAATATTTCATTATTCTGATGAATTCACTTAATACAGAAATACCAAGGAAGGGCTGCATGTATTTCCCCTTATACAAGCCTTTCCAAAGACTGAAAACTGCTATTAAATACCTTGCCTAATCTCTCCAGAACTGTCAGGAAAGCCTAGTTTAATTCTTTATTTCCTGATCAATACAATAATGTCATATTATAAATTACAAACTAGGATTTCCAGTGTGCCTGGAAATACTCTTGATTTATACCAAAAAACATGTGTTTTCTAACCTCACACAGAGTGAATCCCACCTCCATCTCACAGATAAAGTCTTCACCATGTTATTCAATGCATAGCCATAGTCTGTGATGCTCCCTTTGGTCACCAAGAGGTAATGATACATACTATGATTAATCCCTCCAGAGGGTGTGCAATTCATCATAAAATTTCCTTTTTTCATATATTTTATTGTAATTAATATAAGTGTTACATTATATTCACCAGATAGAGGGTGCATTACTTCACAAACATTGATACCCTTTCTCATGTCTTGGTCCCCATTTCCCTCCTCCCACCCCCACCCCTCATCTTGTTTTCCCCCCTTCCCAATCTCACTTCAAATAACCAAATACGCATGTATACAATATATCAGATAACAAGGTGAAATACTGTGAAAATATGAGATAACCAAAGGACAGCAAAAGAGATGAGAGATAACATAGTACATTAAGGACAACAATCACTCATTATATGGCTTTTGTTTCCTTATCCTGGAGGTCCTTTCATTTAGCATCATTCTTCTGTATCTAGGGTTTGTTCTATTGTAAATTTCTGCTAGGAGAGCCCAAGGTTTCTACTGATTATGACAAATGAGGGAAACCATTGAGCCTATGTTCCTTTGAGTCTGGCTTACTTTACTTAATATGATTTTTTCTAAGTCTTTCCTTTTCCTAACAAATGGGGCAATGTCATTCTTTCTGACAGCAGCATAGAATTCCATTGTGTACAAATACCACATCTTGTTGATCCACTCATCAACTGAGGGACATCTGGGTTGGTTCCATATCTTTGCTATGGTAAACAGTGCTGCAATGAACATCGTTGTGTAGTGGATTTAGTATGTCCTTGTTTCTGAACAATTGGGTAAATGCCAAGTAGTGGAATTGCTGGGTCATAGGGGAGCTCTATGTTTAGTCTTTTGAGGAACTGCCATACTGCTTTCCATAGTGGTTGAAGAGTTTGCACTCCCACCAGCAGTGTACTAGTGATCCCTCCTGGCCACATCCCCTCCAGCATCTGTTGTTATTAGATTTCTTGATCCTGGCCATTGTAACTGGAGTGAGGTGGAATCTTAGAGTTGTTTTGATTTGCATTTCTTTTATGATAAAATGGTCTTTTTTTAAGGGAGGGAAAGGAAACTCTGGGTGGGATGGCATATTAAATTGTACCATGTTAGGCATGCAAGATTGTTATCCAGTTTATATATAATTTATATACATTTTGATGACTTCGAAAAAACAAATCACTTGAGACAAGCCTAAAAAGCTTAACATATTTAACATACTTAAGAACTTTTTGTGTGGCAAGTATTCTCCAATTGTACCAAGTGGACCTTCTGAAAGCAACAAACAGCAGGCCAGTTTTTGTTAACTTTGAGGCTGAACATCACATTCACCCTAATAAAATACAACCTGGATCAAATTGAGGGTCAATACCTTACCTTAACACATAAAGGAAAAGTATGCCAGTGCAAAATATGAACTAAACTGCTTACAGAAAAACATTTTTAAAATTGAGATAGGTTGGAAAAGAAAATTTTCCTTCCTGGTTAAAGGTCCTCCCACTGAATGGGAGAACCCATTCATCCTAAGTTTCTGCAGTTAAAACTTTCGCTGCTTATTTAGTCTTCTCCTCTGAGTTCAACCGCTGTTAGATTCGCTTGGCACAACTTTGTGCCATTGAGTTAATGATAGACAGCATAAAGTAACACACCATCACCACGACCAACTTCTCCAACATCCAAGCATCCAGTTTTCTCCCTGTGGGGTGCCCATATCCCTTTTGTGGTGAAGCTTCTGGTGCTGAGGCTCCTGGTATCCCTGGAATGGCTTCTACAGAGAAGGACTGATGCCCGGGAAAGCACCAATAAAAGCCACCATTTACTCCACTCTGTGCTTGCTGAATGTTATTATAATGAAGATTTTCTGGATATGCACTTTAATGATTGCTTTTCCAATCAGGGTTGCACCAAAGAAGGTCCAAGATGGTACAAGAAAGTGTCCACATGTTATTCCAGCCAGATCAAATACAGGATTTGGAATTAAAGCACATGCCAAAATCCCCCCCAAAATCCAACTTTTTCTACTAGATTTTGAACTGCCAGTTTAGCCTGTGAAGCAAAGTCTTGGGGAGTCTCTCCATGATCCAGCATCTCTTCAAATTCCTTATACTCCTCCTCCTCTGGTTCAGCACCTGAGAGGCAAGCTGCCCTGGCCATGAAATATGAAGGCAGCTCTCCAGTTGCTGTATCAATACCCCCCATGCAGGCCTCAATTCTAACTTTTGAGATGATACTCCACAAAGAAATGGCTCCTTCAGTGCCCTCTTCATCTGGACAAATAATCTGATTAGGATAGGGTGGCTCAGGAAAATTGACTGAATTGCATTCATAAGCAGCTACTGTAACTGAAGCTATATGTGGACCCAGATAAAGCAAAAAGGCATGCAGTCCTGTTCCAAGCTTAACAGAGGACAAAATCCCCAAGCCTATCCAGTAGGCATACAAAAGTAACTGTTTCTCTATAAGTTGCACATACTGTTGATGTGCTCCTTCAACATAATATGTAGCTATGAGCACAGCAAGCAGCAGTTGAAAAAAAAGACACCACAATGCTTTGACAATGCCATAATTTTGAGGTCCATTTCTTCAAGATAACAAGGGTTTCCAAAGAAAAATACTGTAAGGTAATGAGTGGCTGTCTCCAAGGGACAATATTTTGTCTCTCTTCTCCATCCTCCTCTTCTTTTCATGCACTGACGAGGAATCTGTAAAATTTCCATTTTGTTGTTCCTTGTTCATCCCTACCCGTCTTTGGTCACAATTCTTTCCGTTCTCTGTCATTTCATAGATCAGTAACTCTTCCCCACTCCGACTCCAGCTGCGGCTCCTCTGGATGTCAGAAGCCCCTGAGCACCCCCTCACACCCGCCGCTGGGCTCCCACTTTGAGTTATTTTTTAACAGATGATAGCAAATGTTCCTTTAGGTCTACCTAAAGACACACCACCTTTGAATCATTTACTGTGAAAGTATCTTGGACTCAAACACTTTGTTTCAATTCTGTTAAGTATCTCTGGGTAGGGAGAAGAATTTCAGCTTCTTTAAGTACTCATGAGAGCTCAAGAGAAGATTCTGAACTACCTCTAACCCTTCCCTGCTGTGTCATTGCTGCTTTCTACATGGGTTTTCTCTCCTTGGTTAAGCTGCAGTCTTTCCAACAATGTGTAACTGTCCATGGATTGAGTGTGTTGTTTTGAGAAATAAAACAGTTAAATTTGAGGATGCTTTGTTTATTTTTGTTTTAAGGTTTTAAACTTAAGCCTTTGAGAATGTTTTTAATGTTTGTGACATAATGGTTGTCCTATCTCATTGAAGTTCAAATTTATATCAACTTACTGCACTACTGGAAGAGAAATTTCACATGCATAGGTTACTATTTTGTTCAATGATTTGGCCCTACTAGTAACTAAAAATCAAACTGAAAATTAAAACTTAATGATTTTTTAAGTCCAACAAATGGAGCCCAGAACTTTAAACAGACTAGGTAAGTGCTCTGTCTCTAAGCCACAGCAGTAGCTCAATGACATATTTAAGTATTAATAAATATTCTTTGAGGTCGTATATGGCAGCAATAGTTTACTTGTAAAACTTGTAAAACTGGCCATATACCCTATTTTTAAGTAGTCATAGGATAAAGGTGAATCACTAATTTTTTAAATGTGAGAAAAAGTGAATCAAAGCCTACTAGGACAATAAGACACAAACAAACCCAGAAGCCATGTTTGTAATGTAAGATGAACCTGATTCAATGAAAGGTTAAAGCAGAGTATCATACAGAAGCCTCCTGAAGCTTAACCTCATGCTGTGTCGTGCCTTTTCATTCTCTGCTTCCTTGCTGCCACTTTCTTTTCTTCTCTCAAAAACAGACAAATAAACTTTCGTGCTCCAAATTTCAAATTTAATGAACCAAAGATATCTATTAATAAGAACCTCCTATTCCCAAATCCAAGGGATAATATACTTTCTGTGTTCAGCACTTAGAGCAGGTTATGTTTTCTCTTTAATACCTAGAGCTTTGGTTGCAGGAAAGGCTACTCTTTCCTTCAAAGAAGATACTAAATTAAGAGCACACTAGAAATGAGCTCATTTCAACATTATAAAAAGTTATTCCCACTTCCGATAATATTCTTGTTGTCTGCCATATGATTTTTATTATACTGCTTTATGTGGGTTTTCTTGCTTTCAATTTTAATACAAATCATCTTATTTCTGCAGAAGGAAAATTTTCTTACCTTTAGACTTCCTTTAAATAAAGTCTCTTTTGGAAGGCAACATTTCTGGATGTTCTTTCCTAATGAAAGGTAAACTGCTTTTATATTTGATTAATACTATCATACCTAATGTAAGTATATTTAAATGTCTTTCATCTTGAAGCACATGAGCTTTATAAGATTAGCAATGGAATGGATACAAGAACAGTATTACTTTGATATTTGAAGTTGGATAGGGAAGGGGGAAAACAAGAAATGTTTTTTGTTTGTCTTAAATTTGTTATTGTATTGTCAGGCTAATGTGTGGAAGGGTTACAGTAGTAGGTAACAGGTGCATTACTTCTCGCGCATTGATACCCCCTTCTCACGTTGAAATGTTTTCTACCATACACCATAAATGTCAAGCACTCTCCTATAGAATTCTAATTTGTAGCTAGGTGCCTGTAATCCTAGTTATTTAGAAAGGTTGAGATCTGAGGGTCGCAGTTCAAAGCCAGTCCAGGCACGAAAGTCCATGAGATTCTTATCTCTCACTGTGGCTCAAACGGTAAGAGTGGTAGCCTTGAGATGAAGACCTCAGGGACAGTGTGCAGGCCAGGCCCAGAGTACAAACCCCATGACCAACAAGGGAAAAAAAGAATTCTAATTCTTTTTTTTTAAGTCCTAAAATAATCAAGCGTTGAAATAAAAACATTTAGCAAAGGTTATGTATATCATTGTTTTGTTTCATAGTTGACTGTTACTGATAAAAGTTCCAGCTCATTTTAAATAGCGTGGTTATACTTGTTTCAGATATGGCATTTTAAATTATGAAGAAAAGCCTCTGCATATACATTTTCCTTAATATGTTTCTAGTTTTAAAACTGCTTTTAATACCAAGTAATAACTCTTCAAACAATCCTTTGATAAGCAGGGCAGTTACGAGTATATCTTACATAAATGAGAAAATAAAATCTCAGAGGACATTACCACTAGAGTCACATTTCCAGTGTAATAGGGAGGTCTTTAAAATTGAGGCTCTAGGAACTCATAGGCACAGGCAACAGATTCCTGAACAGAATCCCAGGGTCACAACAGATTGGAGAGAGACTCGATAAATGGGACTACCTAAAAATAAAAAGTTTCTGTACAGATAAAAACATAGTTGCAAAAGTAGAGAGACAGCCAACCAACTGGGAAAAGATATTCACCAACAATACATCTGACAAATGCTTAATATCCAGTATCTACAGGGAACTCAAGAAACTAATCCCCCGAAAACCCAATAAACCATTCACTAAATGGGCAAGGGAACTAAAGAGAGACCTATCAGAAGAAGAGATTAAAATGGCAGAAAAACATGAGAAAATGTTCATCATCTATGGTCATAAAGGAAATGCAAATAAAAACAACCCTAAGATACCACCTTACCCCAACAAGAATGGCCAAGATTTTGAACTCAGACAATGACAGTTGCTGGCGGGGTTGTGGAGAAAAAGGAACCCTACTGTACTGCTGGTGGGATTGCAAACTAGTTCAGCCACTCTGGAAAACAGTGTGGAGGTTCCTTAAAGGACTGAAAATAGACCTTCCCTATGATCCCGCCATACCACTTCTGGGCATCTATCCTAACAGCATGACCCAGGATATTATAAAGACACCTGCTCAGCTATGTTCATCTCTGCACTATTCACAATAGCCAGGCGATCGAAACAACCCAGATGCCCTACTGCAGAGGAATGGATACAGAAAATGTGGTATATATACACAATGGAATTCTACATAGCCAACAGACAAGATAAAGTAATGGCATTCGCAGGGAAGTGGATGAATCTAGAGCGAATCATGCTGAGTGAGACAAGTCAAGACCTAAAGAACAAAAGGCGCATGGTATCCTTAATATGCGGTTATTAAATCCAAAGTGTACAAGAGCGAGGACTCAATAACTGCATACCCAAAGCAATGGACATGGTAATGGAAATACAAACATAACTATATAGACAAAAAAACCTATGACTCTATAATCATAATGTTTTATTTCATAAATTAATGTTTCTATGACATACAAACCATTAGCCTAATTTTGATTAAGTTCTAAAGACTAAGTCCCACAGAATGTAATTAGAGATTCCCTCCTTGAACAATTGTTTGTTAAACTTGTCATTTAAAATATGATGTAAACATAAGCCATATAATTAATGATTGTTGTTCTCAAGGTACTATGTTATCTCTCATCACTTCTACTGTCCCTTGGTTATCTCATATTGTTACACTATCTCACTTTGTTACCTGATATATTGGATATATTTGTATTTGGTTATCTGAAATTGGATAGGGAACGAGGGAAAACAAGATGAGGGGTGGGGGAGGGGGGAAGGGAAATGGGGACCATGACATGTGAAAGGGTATCAATGTGTGGGAATTAAGGCACCATTTATCTGGCAAATATCATGTAACCCTTCTATTAATTACAATAAAAAATATATTTAAAAAATTGAGGCTCTAGTCCTTGCCCTTTGCTCATCAGTCCTGTTCTCTCTTTGAGTCATTTCTCCTTGCCAGCTTCCCAAGCTTGGTTTCTCAACAGAACTTGATGATGCAAGCCTTTCAGTGTAGTAGCGATCCCTCCTGGTAATGTGGGTAATTTTTCAAAAATTTATCATAAAGAGGAAGAGAGAACAATAAAGAGAAGGGGTTAAGTAAGGCTAATAGAAAAAAGTTTGCAAATAAATTTTTAAGCAGAAATGTTCTCCCTAAGTTATTCCATTGAGCTTGTTGACACATTTTTTGGGTTATCAGATTCAGTCAATATCATTCTAAATTTAATTTTGGTTGTTTTCCTAGTATTCAGATTCTTAATTATTAAGGCACTGAGGCTTCCTCATCTTACAAGACATTATTATGTAAGAGAATACCTCAGAAAAGTATAGCAGAAGGTTTACAATTTAGAACCTTGGATGAAAGATTTAAATGAACTTCTCTCTTTCCTTGTGATTAAGGAAATGTCTACAAGCTGCTGTTAGTCGTTTGTTTTTTTTTTCTCACATCAGTTAAGATAAAATTGTATCAATCTATTAAGTATTATTCTTTGGCAGCCCAAGTGTTCATATTAGAAAATTATCATTCCATTTTCATGAGTATAAAACTCAATATTAGGCAGGCCAGGAGTTTGGCCTAGTGATAAAGTGCTTGCCTAGAATGCAGGAAGACCAGGGCTCAATTCCTCAGCAGCACATACATAGAAAAAGCCAGAAGAGGTGCTGAGGCTCAAGTGGTGGAGTTCTAGCCTTGAGAAACCCCCAGGTCAATGCTCAGGTCCTGAGTTCGCGCCAAGACTTGCCAAAAAAAAAAAAAACCTCAATATTAGGATTTGATTCATGAACCTTAAATAGAATGGTAAACATGCCTCAAGTATATAAGAAGGGCATCATCCTGAATCTTATTTTTTTCCATGTGGAAAAAGATCATAAGTTATTTTGTCATTCCTTCTAAAGTTGATTTTAGAGTTCTCAGACGGATCCATCTATAGCATCTCTATTCAAAATGCTATCTCATGGATGATATTTTATAATGTCTGATAATATAGTATTGGAAGCAAAAATATTGATTTGAGCCAAATTAAACTAATGCTACTTGCTGCTCCAATTACCACAAGAAAATATTTTTTAATGCTGTAATTTTTCAGTGGGTTACATTGGATAAGTTGTACAGCATGATCCACATAAACAGAAACTATAACTCAATTTTCCAAGAATTACAACAGCATGACTGCAAAATATTGCTTCCCACTTTGGAACATGGTAACAGGTAATTGATTCAACTTTCTACAAGTTCCTAGTAATATTTTCTAACATTTGTAGCTCATCTTATTTACATAGTGCCTTTACATAAAATGTCTCATTTGATCTCCCTCAATTCTGTGAAGTAAGTAAGATCTTTCATAGATGTGAAAAGCAAAAGTTCAGAGATGTGTAATGACAGCTCATATGTACAGTTACTAAGAAATGAAACTAGATTTCAAACTCAACATCCAACTTCAAATTTCACTTCCAACATACCCCACACATCCATAGATAGATAGATAGATAGATAGATAGATAGATAGATAGATGTAGATAGATGTACTCATCTATCTATATATATAATTTCTTTTTTGCCAGTCCTGGGCTTAAGCTCAGGGCCTGAGCACTGTCCTTGGATTTTTCTCAAGGCTAGACCTCTACCATTTAAGCCTCAGCACCACTTCCGGCTTTTTTGTATGTATGTTGTACCAAGGAATCGAACCTGGGTCTTTGTGCATGCTAGGCAAGCACTTTAACCACTAGGCCAAACTCCCAGCCCTATATATATAATTTCTGTTGGCAAAATTCTTTGTACAAATTTTTAAAATATCAAAAAAAAACCGAGAACACCATAAATTCCTCAAATCAGATCAAGTTTTATATTGACCTTTTGCCTCTCACAGTCAATGCTTTGCTTTCACCAACTTGGTTTACATTATGATTCTCTGTAAAGAAATCACAAACTTGCAAGGGCATTAGCCTGACCCCCAACTGTGGGCTGCTTCAAGAGCTTCTTGACAAAGCACTTCCCTCTTTGACCTCCAGTGTCTGGGAACATGAATTGTGTCTGTTTACCTCTTGCCATGTACCTGAAACCCACTGGGCTTCAACCTCTGCTGCTTAGTTGATACTTTTAAGGAACACAGCCAGATGGTGGCCAATGAGTCTACCAGGCAACAGGCACTTCTTTTCCCTCAACATCTGACCAAGCGATTCACAAATGAAACATTATCCCCTTCTTCACCATCCTATAAATACTGCAGTATTCTTAGTAGAACAAGCCCTTCAATTTTTTTCTGGAAACAATGTTCATCAAAAAAAAACCTTCTTTTATTTTTTATTGTTGGGATAATGTATAGAGGGGTTACAGTTACATTCGTCAGGTAGTAGGTGCATTACTTCTCTCACATGGATACCCCTTTTCGTGCCTTTGTCCCCATTTCTCTGCCCCCCCATCCTCTCCAATCATCTTCTTCCCTTCCCTTCCCTTCACTCTTTCAAATAAACAAATAAATGTATATACAATGTGCCAGGTAACAAAGTCAGTTACACTAACAACATGAGATGAACCATAAGGGCAAAAAAGGAGAAGAGAAATCACATGGTACATTAAGAACAACAATCACACAAGATAAAGCTCTGGTTTCCATATCCTAGAGATCCTTTCATTTAGTCTCATCCTAAAAGACCTTATGAACATAGGTTTTGAACCACTGTGATCCTCAGATAGCAGAGTCCTAGATGTGCACTAATTATTTCAAATGAGAGAACCATTGAGCCTATGTTCCTTTGGGTCTGGCTTACTTCATTTAATATGATTTTTTCCAACTCTTTCCATTTCCTTACAAATGGGGCGATGTCATTTTCTGACAGCAGCATAAGTACTACATTGCGCTTAAGTACTACATCATGTTGACCCAATCATCTACTGAGGGTCATCTGGGTTGGTTCCATATCTTTGCTATGGTAAATAGTGCTGCAATGAATATCGTTGTGCTAGTGGCTTTGGTATGTCCTTGTTTCTGGACGATTGGGTAAATGCCAAGGAGTGGAATTGCTGGGTCATAGGGGAGCTCTATGTTTTAAAAAGACTTCTTTTTTACATTGTTTAATATATTTTGTTATTTTTATTTTGTTTGTGTGGTACAGAGGAATCAAACCCAAAGTTTCATGCGTGCTAGGCAAGCACTCTACCACTAAGCCATATTCCCAGCCCCAAAAGACTTTTGCTAGGTGAATATTTACAAATCATTACACATGTGCACATTTTTCTGTCAAGATCTTTACAAGTTTTAATTCCACCAACTTAGAGAAGTCTGCAGCTCAGTTTTCTGCTCCCACTAAGCAGTTTCTGTCAACTCCATCCACACATGCTAAGTGCACTCCTGAAGGCACTTACAGAAGTTGGCTAATGGTACTAATTATGGTGGATTGTCTAAAGAGAATACCTTCCAAAAGGAATAGAAAAATCTGAGACAGAGAATTCTGCTTTTTATATACAAACAAAAAAGTTCAGTAGAGAAGATGCTTTACAAATGCACACAAACATTAACTTTTTAAACCTTTATATGGTGTTGATAAAGGTTTGATTTTTTATTGTATTTTATTGTCAGGATAATATATAGAAGGGTTACAGTTACCTTCGTCAGGTAGTGAGTACATTATTTCTCAAACCTTGATAACCCTTCTCATATTTTTGTTCCCCATTCCTTCTCCCTCCCCCCTCTCAATCATCTTGCTTTCTCCATTCCATTTTCTATTTCGAATAAACAAATAAAGGTATAATTTTTAGATTAAATTGTAAAACTATGCTATTAAAACCATGAAAATGAGGTAAAATAATTTCCATTTTAAAACATGGGAAAGTTTAGGATTTCACACTATAAATCAAAACAAATTACTAAATTTTCAAAGAACAAAAGGACTCTAGTTTAATCAAAGAAAATGAGTTAGGAAAAAAATAAGAAAGTATGAGCCATATCACTGGAAAATGAATTAAATGGCCCCAGGTGCTACATTGAGGAAATACTTTAAAGGAATTAAGCAAAGAGTACAATGGCAGTGAGTCAGTAAACAGTATTCCCAATGGCGAATGTGCATCTATAAAAAGAAACCAATAGAAATTTTATATTTCAAATTTTATATATCCCAAATTAAATTTTCACCATGTAGGCTCAACAGCATGAGTGATACAGCTGAAAAATTACATCAGCTGACTGAAAGATCAATCATATGCCCAAAAGCTAGAGTGAAAAGAGAAGTCTGTGTCAAAATGAACAGAGTCACAGAAAATTATTGGGAATGTCCACTCTGCTGAAATATGTTCAAAAAATATGAAGAAATAAGGTAGCATGAAAATTGTTTAAGAAATTAAAGCTTCAAAAAAAGAAATTAAAGCTTCAAATTTTCCAAAGCAGACTAAAAATATTAAAGATCCAATATTCCAGTGAACTCTGGGGACAGTCAACATAAAGATACCCAAGCCCAGGCATGTCATAGCAAATGTATGGAAAAACAAACCAACGCATTCTATGCAGAGAATAATATGATTGACAGCTTATGTCTCCTCAGAAGACATGGGAGTCTGAAAGCAGTGAAACAACATTATCTTTCAAAGACCAAACTGAAACTGTTGACCAATAATTCTGTATATAGCAAAATTATCGTTAAAAACAAACAAAAAGTGTTTTTAAAAGACCTTTCTTGGTGAACAAATGCTGGGGCAAACAGTTTAAAACTTATGAAATGTTCCAAAAGAATTCCTTTAGACTGAACGAGAATGATGACTACCTGATAACTTGAATGCCAGGGACTAAAAGAACTCTGGAAATTATATACTTTGATTAGTATGAAATCAGTTTTGTTTTTCATTCCTTTGATTTCTTTAAATTGCATGACAGTGTGTGAAGACAAAATAATAACTCTATTGCAAAACATAGAATACATAGTAACAGAATGGATATGACGATCATAGTGCAGAGATAAAGGACGATTATAGAGAAGTAGTAGATAAGGGTTAACATGGTTTACAGGAATAATTTATTGTTTACTGACAGAATATTATGATCAATAAAACATGAAAAAAGAGAAAATAAGTGAAAGTATATTCTCACTTAAGGAAATATTCATAGACAGTGATCTCTCATTATTGTGTTAATTTAGATTTTTATGAAATTATTAATAAAGTTAAGTGTCTTCACATGTTTATTAGTTTTTATTTATTGAATTTTTATGAAATTATTAATGAAGTTAAGTGTCTTCACATGTTTATTAGTTTTTATTTACTGAATTTTTATGAAATTATTAATAAAGTTAAGTGTCTTCACATGTTTATTAGTTTTTATTTACTGATAGATCTATAAAAGCTGGTCCCTGGTTTGTTCGTTGTGCAATCTTCAAGCTTAAACTGAGGGCTTTTTTTTTTTCAGCTTTTTTTTGTTCAAGGGTATCACTCTACCAGTTGAGCCACTTATGACTCCATTTCTGACCTTTTTTTGGTAGCTAATTGGAGATAAGAGTCTCACAGGCTTTCCTGCCTGGGTTGGCTTCAAACTATGATCCTCTGATCTCAGGTAGTTAGAATAACAGGCCTGAGGCACTGGTTGTCTGGCTTTGCTTGTGTGTTTTTACTAGCCTCGCTGTTTATCTTTTTTTTTTTCTTTTCCTAATGCAGTGCTAGGGGTTAAACCAAAAGCTTTGAGCCAGAGCCTTGTTCATATAAGGCAAGAACTAGGGTTAGGTGTGGTTTCTTTAAGACATGTTTTTACCGTGTAGTTCAGGCAAACTGAACTGACCATGTAGCCCAAGCTGGGCTGGCCTTCAAACTCTCATTCTCCTGCCTGCACTCCCCAAGTGCTGAGATCAGAAGCAGGAGCAACTACACCCGATGCAACTATAATTATTAAATTGTTTGCTTCTTTTTTGTAGTCAGCTTTGCTTTTAAAATTTTTTATTGTATATGGAAACAGCTTTGTTTCTTGAACGAACCACCATCTGAATAAAAGCCACCAGAATGAAAACTGTTAAATGAAAAATTTAAAAAGCAAAAAACAATTTATTGTAAAGGTGATATACAGAGGGGTTATCGTTACATAAGTCAGGTAATAAATACTTTTCCTTTTTTCTTTTTTTCTTTTTGCCAGTCCTGGGCTTGAGCTCAGGGCCTGAGCACTGTCCTTGGACTTTCTCAAGGATAGAGCTCTACCACTTGAGCCTCAGCACCACTTCCGGCTTTTTTCTATGTATGTGGTACCAAGGAATCGAACCCGGGTCTTCATGCATGCTAGGCAAGCACTTTAACCACTAGGCCAAACTCCCGGACCCAGTACTTTTCCTTTTTAACAGTGTTACCCCCCTCCCTCCTTCTCTCCCAGTTTTTCCCTCCCAACTTCCCTTCCCCCAAAATGGTATAGTTCATTTTCAACACTGCTGAATTGATTCATCCTCTATCCTGTGATTTTTTTAACATATTTCTTATTGTAATTAATAGAAGGGTTATATTGTATTCACCAGATAGAAGATGCATTACTTCACAAACATTGATACCCTTTCTAATGTTTTGGCCCCCATTTCCCCTCCCCCAACCCTCACCCCTCATCTTGTTTTCCTCCATTCCCTATCCTATACTACCCTGAACATGCCCTATCTTGTCTGTCCTGTGATTTCTATGCTTCCCCTTCTCTCCCCAAATCAAATAAACATATACAAGACAAAAGGTACAGAAATCAAAAACAGTGAGAGAAAGGAATAAACCAAAGATAAAGGAAAAAGAAAAGAAAATTTTAAAAATGTAAACAGTATAATAAAAAAATCCTCTTACTTGCATTTCTTGGAATTCATTTTAACAAGCATCGTTTGATAGGATCTTATGCACAGCTTTGACTTTAGATATTTTGAGGATGTTGTAAGTACACATGTATTTGTATTAATAGTTTCCTGACGAAAGAACCCTTGTTCTCCTGCTGTTCACTCTTTGCTTTGAAGAGTGTTTCCTATATATTATTTTCTAGAGTTTTGTTGAGAAAGTCATAATACCTATATCTTTAAAAGTTTCCCTATATTTCTCCCAATAATTAGATAGTTTCAGGTTTTAAGGTCTTTGATAGACTTGTTTAGGGTGAGAGACATGCATCCAATTTCAGTCTTCCATTGTGGATATCCAGTTTTTGAAACTATTTTATAAGAAGACTGTACTATTTTCCTTTTTTTTCCTTTTTTTTAAATTGTATTTTATTGTTAGGGTAATTTATAGAGGGGTTAGAGTTACAGTCAACAGGTGGTGGGTGCATTACTCCTTGAATATTGATACCCCTTCTCATGTTCTTGTCTCCATTTCCCCCCCCACCCCTCCCAATCATCTTGTTCCCCACCTTACCGTCCCTATTTCAAATAAACAAACAAATGTATATACAATATACCAGGTAACAAAGCCAGATACATTACTCACATGAAAGTAACCATAAGGGAAATGAAGAGAAAAGAAATAACAGCACATAGTACATTAAGAACACCATTTTGCTTTATCCCCAGCCTACTATGAGAGTTACACTTTCTCATTGTAATTGACATTGCTGAAATTTGATTTTGACAGTCTTTTGTGATTTTTTATTTTGTTATTGTTTTTGTTTTTGGTCTGAGACTGAGTCTGGAACTCCAAACCTGAAGCTTTCCACTCATTGGCTAACACTAACAACTGAACCATATAATTCTGTTAAATCATAAACTCAGAGACTAAAAGCATATTGATGATTGCCTGGGGTTGGAAGTATAAGCAGTGATTGATTACAGATGGAAAGAAGAGGTTTTGAAAGTGATAATAGTGTCCTAAAATTGAATATCAATTTGATTTGCATGTCTACAGTAACTAATTTTATTCTCAGAAATTAAATTTAAATGGAACTATTTAAGACGTACTTATCAAAAGGGTATACCATTTAAAAAGGAGGAGCTGGGAGTTTGGCCTAGTGGTAGAGAGCTTGCCTAGCATGCACATAGACCTAGTTCAATCCCTCAGTACCACATACATACAAAAAGCCGGAAATGGTGCTATGGTTCAAGTGATAGAGCTTAGGCCCTGAGTTCAAACCCTAGGTCTAGCCAAAAAAAGAAATGCAAATCAAAACAACTCTAAGATTCCACCTCACTCCAGTTAGAATGGCCAGGATCATGAAAACTAGTAACAACAGATGTTGGAGGGCATGTGGCCAGGAGGGATCACTACTACACTGTTGGTGGGAGTGCAAACTCGTTCAACCACTACGGAAAGCAATATAGCAGTTCCTCAAAAGACTAAACATAGAACTCCCTTATGACCCAGCAATTCCACTACTAGGCATTTACTCAATTGTCCAGAAACAAGGACATACTAAATCCAGTAGCACAACGATGTTCATTGCAGCACTATGTACCATAGCAAAGATATGGAACCAACCCAGATGTCCCTCAGTTAATGAGCAGATCAACAAGATGCGGTATTTGTACATAATGGAATTCTATGCTGCTGTCAGAAAGAATGACATTGCCCCATTTGTTAGGAAATGGAAAGACTTAGAAAAAATCATATTAAGTGAAGTAAGCCAGACTCAAAGGAACATAGGCTCAATGGTTTCCATCATTTGTCATAATCAGTAGAAACCTTGGTCTCTCCTAGCAGAGATTTACAATAGAGCAAAACCTTGATATAAAAGGCCATATAGTAGGACGCTAAATGAAAGGATCTCTAGGATATAGAAACATAAGCCATATAATGAATGATTGTTGTTCTTAAGGTACTATGTTATCTCTCATCACTTTTGCTGTCCCTTGGTTATCTCATATTGTTACAGTATCTCACTTTGTTACCTAATATATTGGATGTATTTGTATTTGGTTATTTGAAATTGGATAGGGAAGGGGGGAAAACAAGATGAGGAGTGGGGGTGCGGGGGAGGGAAATGGGGACCAAGACATGAGAAAGGGTATCAATGTACTTGAATTAATGTACCTTCTATCTGGCAAATATAATGTAACCCTTCTATTAATTACAATAAAAAATATATGAAAAAAAGTACAAGAAGATGAAGAGGAAGAGAAGGAGGAGGAGGAGGAGGAGGGAGAGGAGGAAGAAGAGGAAGAGGAAGAAGAAGAGGAGGAGGGGGGAGAAAAAAAGAAAGAAAGAAAGAAAGAAAGAAAGAAAGAAAGAAAGAAAGAAAGGAAGGAAGAAAGAAAGAGAAAGGAAAAGAAAAAAAGAAATCTGCCATGAAAAGAAAATACACTAAATAATCCAGCAATTTCACTCCTGAGCATTTACACAAAAAACTACAAAACAGGATAAGTAAAGCCGCCAGCACAATCATGTTTATTGTAGTACTATTCACCATAGCCAAGGTATCAGATCATTCCAGATGCCACTCAGTAAACAAATGGATCAAGAAAATGTGGTATACATACACAATGGAATTTTACTCATCCATCAAAAAGAATGACATAGTGCTATTTGTAAAGAAATGAAAAGATTGGAGAAAATCATTTTAAGTAAGGCCCAAAGAGACAAAGGACTCATTTTCCCTTATATGTGGAAGCAATACTTAATTTACAAACTCATAAGTAAACATGTTGGGTGGCATGCAATTCTATACAATGTATTAAGTCAAATATAGTAGATCCAAGGGAGATCTCAAATAGTTTAATTCCTTACAAAGCCAAAATCAAAGTTCAGCAAAATAAATTACCAGGAAGTGGATACTCCAAAGGAGTGGCAGGGGATCAAGGGGTAGACAAATGAGGAGAAGAAGGAAAAGATGCAGATAAGATGACTGAGGGAAGAGAGGCAAGTTATGGATGAGAATGTTGAAAGGATATATTACATTTAGAAAATCCTTTGTTAAATGAAAACTCCTTTGTACGACTTGCTTAAAGATAATAAATAACTTTTAAAACTCTGCTTCTATAAAATTTGTTCCATACTCTCAGGAAAGAATAGTCAGTATTTATTAAATATCATTCCAGATGTTTGCCTCATTATTTTTTTTTCAGAGCCTAACGCTGGAATTCAGGGCCTGGGTGCTGTTCCTGAGCCTCTTTCTGCTCTACCACTTGAGCCACAGCATCACTTTCAGCTTTACTTGAGTCGTTTATTGAAAATATTAATCTCATGTACTTTTCTGCCCAAGCTGGCTTTGAACCATGACCCTCCTGAGTAGGTATGACTACAGGTGTAAGACATCAGCACCAGGCTTCACTAATTATTCTTAGAAAATGTAGGATGTTACATAATATGTGTAATTCTATGTAATTCTAAATCTAATTATGTATCTAAATACAATTCTATCTCTAAAATATAATGCAAGTGATTAGTCAGTGTATTCAATTATGATAGCTTCTCCTCCTACTGAAAAAAACTGCCCTTTTTGACATTTTGATGCAATAATTTAATCACAATAAGCACTAACAAGCTGTTTCATTTACAGAAGGAATAGCAGTAGACATGTGCAATAACATATGTGCAGCTGGAAGTTACACTAAATATTTGACCTAAGATTGAAAGGTAATCAAAATCAAATTAATCCAATGCAAATATATCTATCAGACAGTACTCCTGATCTCAATAACCATTAAGACAGAAATACCATCTGCTAGCAATGAGAGAATATAATATCATGACTTTGATCAAATTGACCTAGTATGTAACAGATATCCCAGAACTAATGTTTTATGTTTTAATTTCAATAAAAGGGAAGTCTCTGGGGTTCAGATAGACAAATGCACAGAGATGGCATCTTAGTAGGAAACATTGGGTGTGAGGCCTGTTCTTCCAGTATGTTCAAATTGTCTATTATAAACCTTAGAGCTAAATGAATGCCATTCATGGAGTTTATTTTTACTTAATTTTTTTGTTGGCCAGTCCTATGCTTGAGCTCAGGGCCTGAGCACTGTCCTTGGACTTACTCAAGGCTAGAACTCTATCACTTGAGCCTCAGCACCACTTCCGGCTTTTTTCTATGTATGTGGTACCAAGGAATCGAACCCGGGTCTTCATGCATGCTAGGCAAGCACTCTACCACTAGGCCAAACTTCTCCCCCACATTCATGGAGTTTAAAGTACATGGATATGAAGTAATTTGCTGAAATTCTGCCATATTTCTCAAAATGCAAGAAAATCCAGATTGGTCATTATATTCTTATTGAGTACACTATAAGCTAATGTGGGGCTATATGCATAATACAATCTGGGAAAGACTATCTGCCGTGTCTATAGTTCACAATGATCACCACAAAAAAAGTTAGCATAGAGGAAAACATTAGAAATGACATCTGTTTCCTAATATATTCATTGGGTGACATCAATTATCATTGACTAGAATCCTAAAACTATTGAGGAAACTCTCTACTCGTGGTCAAGAAAAACCTGCCTCATAGAAGATACATGATGTTGGGGCTGGAAGTTTGGCCTAGTGGTAGAGTGCTTGCATAGCATGCACGAAGACCCAGGTTCGATTCCTCAGTACCACATACATAGAAAAAAAGCCGGAAGTGGCGCTGAGGCTCAAGTGGTAGAGTGCTAGCCTTGAGCAAAATAAAGTCCAAGGACAGTGCTCAGACCCTGAGCTTAAGCCCAGGACTGGCCAAAAAAAAAAAAAAAAGAGAAGATACATGATGTAATGTCTCTTGTCTTGGAACTAATTATAAAAATCATATAGGAAAGGTATATGATGGTCATGAACAAGTTTTCAGAGTCATTGCCATTGTATTTCCATTTTCTTCCTAACATAGTTAGAGCAAAAAACAAAGCTTTGGATTTTTTCCTTTACGCTACTGATGAACAGAGTGAAGAAAACACTATTCCAGGGGCAACAGGAGAAAAATGTATCCATTATCACCTGCCACTGAGTTCTGCTCCAAGCGACTTGTTTGGGGATAGAGAAGCCCCACATAAAAACCCTTCAAAATCATTTGCCACCTGACATGTGAGTTTGCTTCTCATGATGTTTTTGTCAGTTGTCTTCAGCTGTCTGCCTGTATTGATAATTTCATCTTGTCTATAACAATATAATAAATGTCCAAATGGCTGTTGCCACCACTGTAAAGCTGCCCAAGTACCTATGTGAGATCCACTATTTTAAAATGCTAAGGTTTTAGAGATGTTGACTTACACAGTATAAACTAGCCACTCTAACTGACATGAAGCAACCAGCTATACATTTCTCTCTCCAGTAAATCTATGTGGAAGGACCTATACGCATCACACTGTAAACAGGGAACAGCAAGACTACATGTCCTCCGAATAAACTTCAGTGATTAATTCACCCATGAATGCCCCCGTGAAGTCCTCCTCCTTTTAGCACCAGCATTCCTTTTCTTATCTTAGATAATAAAAGGTTAGACTCCTTCTTAGAGATTTGCCCAAAATCTATCAGTAGCCTAAATCTACCCCAGCTATTTTATGTACCTTTCTAGTAATGCTCTATTCAAAATAGGATTCACACTGGCCATTAGCCCTCAAGCATCTTTGCAATCATTATAGCCTTTTCAGGGAGTTTTTGTTTTATGTTACTTTGTTTTTGTTTCAAAGTGCCTGTGCAAACCTAGCATATTTCTCATGCTAGGCAAGTGCTTGACCACTGAGCTTCACCTTCAGCACTTGACCTTTTCATCTTTTATTTCATTCCATTTTGTTTGTAGGAGAGAATTCCATGAGAAATCAGTTATGTTATCTAGATGTGGAGCATAACAGTTTGAACAAGATAAAATATTCATCCTTTCCACATGTGCTTCATTCAACTTAGCACAGAAATCAAGAAAAGCTAAAATACTAAACACAGTCAGAAAAATTTTTAGCTAACTAAATAGAATACCACAAAGAATTATCCCATTTGTCCCCATTTAGACAAATCCATTCAATATGGAAAAGGCATTTCTTCATGGTTTTTACGCTGCAGTATTTTAAGAGTTTTGTGTGCTAATAACTTTTTAAAACTCATTCTTTACTTTTTTGTTTTCAAATCTACTTAAATCTAGCAGATAAAAGATGTTATGCGCAAAAGTTGAATGAAACTTACTCATTGAAGGTCACATTTAGAACAGTAAACCTTCAAGTGTTGAATGTTCCTTTCCCTCTGAAAAGATTGAGAAGAGATAGAAAAATCTCAGCCTTAGAATGCAAATAACAGCAATTACTAAGAATTTGCATACATTTCTTGGATTGGTAACCAAGGTCAACAGCTTGTTGCCCAATCCAAGAATAAAAATGAAGTTTTACCACACAAAAGGAAAATGTAAAAGAATTCCTGTAACATGTTTTTTAATTTTTGAAAACTATATTTATGGACCATTAAAATGCATTCAATTTGAAATTACCCCACTCTTCCTGAAAGAGAATTCTCTTAATTTGAGAACCTTATAGTAAATTATTGTTTTTTTTATTTTTAATGAATTACAGGCAAATTTTCCTAACTTCCATTAGAAGTTACTCTTCACTCTACTACCATTTCAAAAGAAATAATTGTATTCTTCTTTTCATTTCTATAAATCAACAATGATCCTGGTAAGTAATTGCTCTGCTATAACTTATACTAAATTTCACAGACTGTTTTATTCTCCTCTGAAAATGTTTATTCCTATCATTTTTACTTTTCACTCTTTCCCTACAGTTCCGTAAAGTATCATAATTACTATTTTAAAAAATGTTTCTTCTCTTCAGCATGTCTTATGTTCTGTAATCAACACATCATTCTTTGAAGTTCCTTTTCAATATTTTTTTCTCAAAGAGGCAAAATTTACTTCTGCAGAAGAGTGCAATCAGCCATAATTCTGACAAGTAAGTACAAAGAATAGGGAGGCCCCACCCCTATCTGTCCCTAAGCACAAATAAGGAGGCCTGGCTATCTATCCCTAATGCAGCAGGCCCTACCCCTCTGCTGATTGGTTGAGTTCAGGTTCAGAATCTGCCCCTGATTGGCTAGTTTGAATAAGGTAACTTATATTTACTTAAAGTGACCTCAAAATAGGATTCACAATACATAGAGTCAGACCCCTCTGCTATTGTTTGAACAATCTGAGGAGTGTCTTAATTCCATCTTGAAAATAAACCAGTTTAAGACAAAATCTTGCATTTCAAAAACCATTCCTCTTTTTTAACCTTTTAACCAAGACAATAATAAATGCTGTAAACAAAGTAATTTTTATTAATGCTAATTGTGATAAACAGTTAATGTTCAGTTTGAATATCAAAGATGATCTAAAATTCCACGAAACTTGCACTTTACAACCAAGACTCACATTCAGCACCTCTTTTTTTTTTTTTTTTGGCTGGTCCTGGGGCTTGAACTCAGGGCCTGGGCACTATCCTTGCGCTTTTCTCAAGACTAGCACTATACCACTTGAGCCATAGCACCACTTCCAGCTTTTTGTGTGATATGGTACCCGGGAATGAAACCTAGGGCTGTATGCAGGCTAGGCGAGCACTCTACCACTAAGCTGACTCCCAGGCCCAGTACATATTTTTCTATAGTGAGTTACACTAGAAAGAATTATTATATTCACTAATTAGAACCCTAATAATTGAACAATAGCCACTACAAAGTGAGGAATGTCCATGCATTCAAGACTTTTTCAACCTTCCATGTTTTTACCTGCCTGTCCCCTTTTAGCTCTGTCTTGAGATCAATTACAATAGACTAATAAAGAATGCAATTCCCATTAGCTCATGCAGAACCAGAAGGATCTGAGGAAATAAAAACTACATGATCCATACTTCTCAGATATCAAGTATTGCCAAATATAATGTTACTATAATCATACCAGAACTACATACCAGAAAAAGAAAATCATTAGTTCATAGCAAAAACCTAAATTGAATGTTTACTGATACATGTGTAGCAGATACATGTGTGTGCATATGTATTTGCATGTGTTTATGCTTATGTGTGTGTGTGCATGACAGCCTCTGTGTATGAGAGAGCATGTGCCCGTGAAGAGGATAAAGAAACAGAAGTGAAAAGGAAGAGGAAAGGAGATGGACAGCAGATCGCCAGATAGCTGAAACAATTTTCCCTCTTGCAGAGTGTCCCCAGGGGACCCAAGAGCTTGGAAGCTGGCAGGATTGGGAAAAACATTTCACAACCAGCCACTGTCACCTACAGACCTGTGCCAATAATGAAGATGGCTCTGGAATGCCTGTAATCCTCGAGTTCCCACTGACACTGTGGTCCCATGCTATTTTTAGTGCTTTTGTTGTTCTTTCATTTAATGCAGTGTTGATGTGTACGTGACAGTACATAGATGGTAGAGGATGGGAATTTTAAAGCCTGCAACTCTGCTGAGTATAAACACAAAAGCTGTCTGTGAGTAGTTCTTTTTGGTTGTTCTTGGTGCCTGAAAAATTAAAATATAAACAAATAACCACAGCCAGGGCATAAAAGAATCAAGTTGGCAATTAAACCTCCTGAATCGAGTTTTAAATTAATATTTAATGTGTCTGGGAAGCATCCTCTCCTCCTCACCCACAACTAAAGCCTTATTAACCACTTTGCCCCCTGGAGACCAGCTAGAAGCTCAGCCTCAGGCACAAAGAGTTTTCCCTAGCTATTGTCTTTCAAGGCCTTTCTCACCAGAAGAGCTATAAACTGGCAGATGTGAAATAAAATGAATTCGATTCATATTTTTCCCTAACTTACATCTTTCCTCTAAGGGAAATGGCAAGTGTATCATTACAATGTCCCACGTACCTGTGGAAAATATACAAATCCTATACACATAGGTTATTTCTTCCTGTGATAGTTTAATGAATTAATTATGCACAGTAAGAGATTAGCAATTACCAATGACAAAACTGAACAATTATACCAATAGACTGAAATACACATTTGTGACTTCTCTTGCTCCCTCCCTTCCTTCATCCATCCCCCTTTCTCTCCCTTTCCCAAAATACTTTACTGTGCTGAACTCAATTAGCAGTGATACAGGAAACATATTATGATTGCCAAGATGGGTAGATCCAAATTCTGACATCGCTACTTGCACTTCAGGTTATGAAGTAAAATAAGAGAAATCTGAAAACAGCACCAGGCTGCTATGATGGTTTCTCTGATGACTTGACAGTTATTATGGATGAATGTACAGGTAGGGTACACAGCACAAATACACCGAGTTAAGGGTAGATTCAAGACCTCACAAGAACACAACAGGACATCATACAATCTCATCACAATACTCAGAATGGTATGCAAGTCTGGAATTTGTCATGTAATACTTTGGGACAATTGTTGATCACAAGTAACTGAAACCAAGAAAAGGGAAATTGTGGCTAAGGAAAAATTACTGTAAAGACAAGCTAGAGGCCAGAAGCATGGCCTAGTGGTAGAGTGCTTGCCTGGCATGCTCAAAACCCTGGGTTTGAGTCCTCAGTACCACATGCACAGAAAAAGCCAGGAGTGGTGCTATGGTTCAAGTAGTAGAGCCTAGCCTTTAGAAAACCCAAGGACGGTGCCCAGACCCTGAGGTCAAGCCTGGGGACTGGCAAAAAAAAAAAAGCAAGCTAGAAAATATTCTCTTCTTTCATCAGCCTCAAAGAAAGAGATGGGGGAGGGGGGGGGCGGAGGAAAGGAAGTCTGTTGCTCCAGCTCTTAACCCTGTAATGTTCCAGAGATCGACTTTGACAGACTGGCCTAGGAACTGTGAGAGTTCGGGTGAAGCATGGAGAACTGGGTCCAGGATCCTTTCTCACCAGCAGCCTGAACCCATAGGCTGCACCAAATCTCTCCTGGCACCAGCCAGCCCTAGCTCCTCAACTACCAAGCAAGCCTGAAACCTTTCTTATGCCTAGATGCTCACTGCCTGACCAGAGATGGCTTACATCACCTCCATAGCTTCTTTTAAAGACAAAACAGAAAGGAAGATCACAAAGGGGGAAAGTTGCAGAATTTGAAAACTCATTATGTTTCCTCAGCCATCAAAGCAAAATCACCAACAGTAAGGTCAATTACAGAACACAGAAACTCATCCTAGAAATGAGCATAGGCAGGGAAAAGAAATAGGAACAAAGTCTAAATGAAAAATATATCGTCTTGTCAAAGAAATCTAATAAATGTCCTTCAAGAGTTATCAAAGCAGAAAAGAAACATATACCCTGACCCTGTGTTGATTAATATTTATGGGTTGTTTACAGCCTTCCACAAACTCGAGGCTATCACTTAACACTGCTCATAATACACTGAATAAAATATATCTATGTCCAGTTAGGGCTGAAAATAGGTAGAGAATGTTACTGTCAATTTTTTTAAGTTGCTAGAAGAAAGATTACACAGAGGCACTTAGCACTGCATTAGACTATTTTCTCTCTCTAATGTGGAGCCCTTTATAAATAGTGTAACAAGTCTATTTCCAGAAAATTAAACGAGAATCTTCCAGAAAATATATTCTAAGAAAGGGAACAAATAAAGAACTAACCTTTTTGATACATAAAAAGGCTTTGAGTAATAAAATGTCAGAAGACAAAAAAAAAGGAAGACTAGATTAACTACAGCAAAGCTAGAAAAACTTATTTATATACATGTAATTTTTTTCTATTTTTGTCTAGTCCTGGGGCTTGAACTTAGAGTCTGGGCCCTGTCCCTATGCTTTTGGGCTCAAGGCTAGAGCTCTAACATTTGAACCACAACATGATTTCTGGCTTTTTGTGGCTAATTAGAGATAAGACTCTCATGGACTTTCCTGTTCAATCTGGCTTTGATACTCAGATCTCAACCTCCTGAGTACCTAGGATTATTGGTGTGAGCTAACAATACCTGGCTCGGACTCATAATTTTTTTAAACACAATATTGCCAAATTATAGGGGTGATAGGGGCTGGGAGTTTGGCCTAGTGGTAGAGTGCTTGCCTAGCATGCATGAAGACCCAGGTTCGATTCCTCATTACCACATACATAGAAAAAAGCCAGAAGTGGTGCTGAGGCTCAAGTGGTAGAGCTCTAGCCTTGAGAAAGTCCAAGGACAGTGCTCAGGCCCTGAGCTCAAGCCCAGGACTGGCAAAAAAAAAGGACAAATTATAGGGGTGATAATACTGGGATTAGAACTTACCGCTCACTTGATAGGCAGGCGTTGCACTAGTACCTATGACTCCAACATTGTCTTGTACTACTTATTTTTTAGATGGAATCTCACTTCCTGACCAGGAATGTACCTAGGCCAAAATCTACGCACTTTTGGCTTCCTAAAGTTATTGGGATCCTAAGACCTGCCGTGGAGATAAGAGGTTTGTGGAACTATAATCCTTCCAATCTCAGCTTCCCACATAGCTAGAATTACAGGTATAAGGCACTGGTGTTCAGTATTTATTTATTCCGTATTGGACATTACTCAGTATTTATAAATAAATACATAGGAGGGCTTGTTATGGCATAAGGCTTAGGGTTATACCTCAGTGGTAGAGCCCTTGCCTAGCATACAAGAGACCCTGAGTTCAAGCCCAACATTGCTCTCTGTAAAAACAACATTTATTTAGTATTTTTGAGAGTTGCAAAGCTGAGTAGAAGCCTAATTTACAAAAGGAAATTCTAAAAGGTCTCAGAATTCAGCAGTCCCAGAAAAAAATCTGCCCCAGGAAGGAACAGCTGAAACTGGAAAAAGAGCTCAACACTCCTCAAATGACTGAGTGACTGCCATTCTTTCACCAGGGAAAGGTAGAACAGCTAAACTCCAGAATGTACACTGAGCATAGTTGAAGTCTGGCCTGTCATATTAAAGGAGGCCTGAGGAATTTGTGTTGAATCGCCAACTCTCTTTCCTAACACTGGCTGAAGAAGATTGGACAATACTGATCTGCAGAATCTGATCCACTGAAGCAAAAGAAACATTGGGCTTCTGCACCACATTTGAGTGCTAACTCACCAGCAAGGACCAATAAATACTGGAAGGACTCTAGGATTTAGAAGAACAAAAAAAACAATGACCAAAAAAAAAGGAATTGAAAACCAACTCAAGATAATGAATACTTTTAAGTGCATAACTATTATTCTCACAGAGAAAAGAGATTTATTATCAGTAAATGTGGAATTGCTATCACAGATAAGAAATACTCAGAGGAAGAAAAGGAGCTTTGAAAATACTTTTAAGTGGAAGCAGGTTGTCAGCTGCTGGCTTAGACCTGTAATCCTAGCTATTCAGGAAGCTGAGACCTGGAAGATCCGAGAAGCCAGCTGAAGCAGAATGACCCCGGAGATTACATCACCCATTAACCAGAGAAATGTCAATGTATAGGTGTAGCTCAAGTACTAAGGGAACAAACCATGAGCAACTAAGGCAAGCAAAAGCTTAAGGCCCTGAGTTCAGGCCCCAGTACAGGCACAAAACAAAACTAGATAAATAAACAAAAATCAAATATACCCAAGAATAATAACTTCATATCTTCAATACTTACTGCTTGGGAGGCACATATCAAGAGGTCAAGCAAAGCATCTGGGTTGGACCAGTGTTATAGCAAAAAAATGGTAGAGCACTTGTTTACCAAGTTCAAGATCCTATGTTCAATCCCCTGTACAATAAATAAATAAATTATTGTGTCATCAAGAATCATATATCCAGAAAACTGCATTGTAACAATGAGGAAATAATTTTAAATTCCAAATAAATAAGAGCAGAAGGAGTTTGGGGGGGATTGTCTGTTTGTTTTACAATTAGCCATTTCTTTAAAAAAAAAAACATGCTGAAGAAAACTGGGAGCATAACTCAAATGGTGGAAAACTTGGCAGCAAGCACAGGACTTTAGGATCAAGGCCTAGTACTGAAGACACTGGAGGAAGACAAAGAGGAAGAAGAGGAGAAAGAGAGGAGCTAAAGAAAGTCCTGTAACACCTGCTCAGTAGTGTTCATCTCTGTACTATTCATAATAGCCAGGCCATGGAAACAACCCAGATGCCCTACTGCAGATGAATGGATACAGAAAATGTGATATATATATATATATATGAATTATACACAGCCTTAAAACAAGATAAAATAATGGCATTTTCTGGGATGTGGATGAATCTAGAGCAAATCATGTTGAGTGAGACAAGTCAAGACCAAAGGAACAAAAAGCGCATGGTATACTTAATATGTGGCTATTAGATCCAAACAGTACAAGAGTGAGGACTCAATATTTGTGTACCCAATGCTATGGACATGGTACTGGAAATATAAACACAAATACATAGACATAAAAATCTATAACTCTATAGACATAATGTTTTATTACATAGATTAATATGTACCTATGACATACAAACCCTCAGCCTAATTTTAATTATGTTCTAAAATCTAAGTGCCAGTGATTATATAAGCCAGACTCAAAGGAACATAGGCTCAGTGGTTTCCATCATTTGTCATAATCAGTAGAAACCTTGGGCTCTCCTAGCAGAGATTTGCAATAGAGCAAAACCTAGATACATAAGGCCATACAGTATGACGCTAAATGAAAGGACCTCTAGGATATAGAAACAAAAGCCATATAATGAGTGATTGTTGTCCTTAATGTACTATGTTATCTCTCATCTCTTTTGCTGTCCCTTGGTTACCTCATATTGTTACAGTATCTCACTTTGTTATCTGATGTATTGTATATATGTTTATTTGGTTATTTGAAGTCGGATAGGGAAGGGGGGAAAACAAGATGAGGGGTGAGGGTAGGGGGGAGGGAAATGGGGACCAAGACATGAGAAAGGGTATCAATGTTTGTAAAGTAATGCACCTTCTATCTGGTGAATATAATGTAACCCTTCTATTAATTACAATAAAAAATATTTGAAAAAAATGAGAACTCCACCTAAGAGGTAAGAAGAGCTTCCCTCCATGGCATTCTTCAATAGTGAGCTGTCATTTCGTCACCTCCCTGGCATTGACTCAATTCCCAAAGTAGGGATTTATATAACTTCTATTTCCCACCGTACAGGCCATGTGAATTGACCAAGAGCTCAAGCCAGTCTTCCATGGAGTCCTCTTATTTAAAATTGGCCCAATTAGCTGGTGCTGATGTTTCATCTGCACTAGAGAGCATTCTAGCTGTGAAGCTCAGAGATAGAGACAGCTTGTGGGCTGCAGAAAAGCCCACCAACAAAACAAAAGCCCCCCCCCAACAAAATGATGGTAGTGATAGTGGGTAAGGAAGGGCTAAGCTAATTCAAAGCTTCTTGTGGTACTGCATCCACTTTTGATTTTCAAGTGATCTCTGACTATTTTTCCTAGCAGAAATTTATTGAAAATAGAACACTGTTTCTTCATATTTCCACCATGATGTCCCCCAGTGAGAAAAAATTTCACAGAACTATCAAGCAAAATCTCAACCTGTTTATCCTAAAATAATTTCCAAATTCATGTAACATAAAACTAACATGGTAGCTAAACTCTCATCCATTGATGTCTTCTTCTAATAAATCATACTTTTTTTTTGGCCAGTCGTGGGGCTTGCTCTCAGGGCCTGAGCACTGTCCTTGGACTTTTCTCAAGGCTAGTGCTCTACCACTTGAGCCACAGCACCACTTCCAGCTTTTTTGCTATGTATGTGGTACTGAGGAATCGAACCCGGGTCTAGGCAAGCACTCTACCACTAGGCCAAACTCCCAGCCCCTAATAAATCATACTTTTTCATTACTATGATGATCAGAATATCATAAATACATCCTGCAAATTTATAAGTACTATTTTTGTGCACAAATTATCTTCAATTCTTAGTAGGGACTCAAACATACTTCCTTGAGTCAGCAGTTCTTGACTCGTTTTTTCACTTACTTTTGCCTTTCCATGGTCTGAAAAATTCCTGTGGAAGAGAGAATGTGTTGCAAGACTGAACACAAGGTCTCCTCTTTTTTTGTCACCTGTCTTAGGATCTGTTCCTTTTAGCACTTTTTAGCCAAGTGACCATATTAGCTAGTGTTGCTACCAGTTTTTTGGGCCAGGAGCTTGAACTCAGGGTCTTGAACTCAGGGCCTAGGCACTGTCCTTGAGCGTCTTTTGTTCAAGGCTAATGTTGTATCACTTGAGTCATAGCTCCACTTCCATCCTTTTCTGTTTATGTGATACTGAAGAATCCAACCCAGGGCTTCATGCATGCTAGGCAAGCACTCTACCACTAAGCCACATTCCAAGCCCTGTTGCTGCCTTATCTCCTGTAAAATATCAGTTTTCAATTTCCTCCTCTTCTTGCTTTGTTTCTGTGTTTTTTATTCTTAACCTACTGTGTGAAGTTATTTCTTCTCTCTCCTCTTCTTTCTTTTCTCTCCTTATGATTCATCTCATGTTGTCACTGTATCTGACTTTGGTACCTAGTATATTATATATACATTTATTTGTTTATTTGAAATAGGGAAGGGAAGGGAAAAACAAGATGATCGGGAGGGGGTGAGGGAGGGAAAGGGGAAGGAAAACATGAGAAGGGGCATCAATGTTCAGGAACTAAAATACCCACTACCTGATGAATATAACTGTAACCCCTCTGTACATCACCCCAACAATAAAATACAATTAAAAATAACAACCACTGAGTATGACATTCAGTAGTAGTTTATGAATTAAGCCATGATATCCTGAAAGAAATCCAGAAAGTATATTTGGATATACTGATCCTTAAAAATTCATCTTTAAATACTGTGGAATATTTTTAACAATGCCAAGAAGTTTGGAGTTGATTTGGGGAATGTAGTTTTGTTCTGTTTTGGTTTGTGCATCTTATCTATTTTCATGACATTTATTCCTGTTTTTGATGTTGACTTTGTTTCCTTCCAAGTTTCTGTCTTACTCATCCTCTCTTTTTCTTCTCACAATACACTTAGTATCTTTTAAGGATAATGCTTTCTTCACACAATTCTTCAAAGTTCTGAAATAATGCTTACATTTAAGCAACCATTTTAAAATTATTTTTGTTTTTAAGCTACATGCAAACTGAAAGCAATAGTCATACAATAAAATATCCTTTAACCTGCAGCTATGGAATTATGAATTATATATTTATGTACAGTGGTTCCCCCAAATAAAATTTTTTTGCCAGTCCTGGGCTTGAGCTCAGGGCCTGAGCACTGTCCTTGGACTTTCTCAAGGATAGAGCTCTACCACTTGAGCCTCAGCACCACTTCTGACTTTTTTCTATGTATGTGGTACCAAGGAATCGAACCCGGGTCTTCATGCATGCTAGGCAAGCGCTTTAACCACTAGGCCAAACTCCCGGCCCCCCCAAATAAAATTTTGAAATACAGAATATTTTTCTCTATTAAACTTAATTAAATTTACCATAGATAGTTTGGATTGCAAGTAAGAAAGAAAAAAGAGATATTTTTTAAAAAGCCAAGCACATGCTTTTTACCCCAGTGTGAGGAGGGGGGAAACTAATAAACCACCTCTATGGTGACTATCTAGTGAGTCATTAACTAGGGATTTGTTGCCTTGGTTACTGAGCCAGGTAAAGATTCCAGTAAAAAATAAAAGAAAAATTAAAAAACAATGTGACCTATGAGTACAGGAAACTGAAGGAGTGAAATTTCTGTACAATGATATTTGTAATTACTACAGAAAGAAATGAAAAGAGAAAGAATGTGTGTTAAACTATAAGACGGGGGGAGGAAGGCTATCTTGATTTTTAAGTCCATGTCAAAGACATATGCATACACCTTTTTCATAAAGCATCACACTGTCTATTTACCTGGAAAATAGTGTAAGACATACACCATTTCTCAGAGATGAGACCGCTCCATCCCTTCCTCAAAAACACAGCATTCTATCCATGATGAGTGCACGTCTCATGCATTTGCAAAGAACATTTCAGTGACAATAAATATAAGTATTCAGAGAGCAAAATAAGTGTTTTTTTTTCTCTAGGGCTTGAACTCAAGGCCTGCTGGCACTGTCCCTGAGTTCTTTTTGCTCAAGGCTAGTGCTTTGCCACGTTGAGCCATAGCGTCACTTCTGATTTTCTGCTGGTTAACTGGAGAGAAGACTCTCACAGACTTTCCTGCTCAAGCTGGCTTTGAATCACAATCCTCATATCTCAGCTTCCTGAATAGCTGGGTGTGAGCACAAGTGTGAGCCACCAATACCTATCTTCTGCATTAAAAATGTATTTTTAAAGGTATCATTTAAAAAATATTTTATTGTAAGGGAGATGTACGGAGGGATTACAGTTACATAAGTAAGGTAATGAATGAGTATATTCCTTCTCCAACATTATGATAACCCCTCCCTCTTTTTCTCCCCCTTTCCTCACACCTCCCATTCCACTCTCCCCCAGGTTGTAAAGTTCATTTCCAACATAGTGTCTTATAAGTGTCACTGTTGCATGGGTTCACCTAAATGTCTCTATGGCTTCTTCAATAAAGTTGTCAAAAATAAAGTGAAAGGTGAAAAACACGTGACACAATTTCAATTGATACACTGAGGCACCATCTTAGGCAGAAATTGGCTTTCTTAGTAAACTCTGAAGCATACTGAATGCAGTGACAGTCTACCCAACACCCTCCAGTGAGGGCAGAGTCTAGGATGATTCAGATTTTTTTTCTGCACCCTGGAGAACACTGACTAACACTGGGGCCAGGTTCTACTGCGCTCTTTCCTCATTTTTGCCAATAATCCAAGACATTCCATGTTTACACTAACACAAAGATCTAGTGGGTGACAGTACAGTTTAACATAGTCATCAGTGCCTCCTGGCACCTAATAAGAAACAGTAAGATCCCTGCAACAGCATGTAACAGTGCTGTTATAGCCAACAAGACAAGGACTTTATGGCTGCTGCAAAACTGAGGAAGATTCAGAGTCTGAGCTATGCCTGGGAGTAAGTCTCCTATTCTAGGAGACAAACTATTATCAACATTAATGGGAGAACTTGTAAGATTTCCGGCTCAATTTTTGTTTTAAATAATGCCTTTTGTTCCTCCTAGAGCCCCTCTGGACCACTCTCATATCCAGTCTTACTTAAAAGGTCAAAGTTTGGGGATGGGAGTTTGGCCTAGTGTTAGAGTGCTTGCCTAGCACGCACGAAGACCCAGGTTCGATTCCTTGGTACTACATACATAGAAAAAAAGCCAGAAGTGGTGCTGTGGCTCAAGTGGAAGCCTTCAGAAAGCCCAAACATAGTGCTCGGGCCCTAAGTTCAAGGCCCAGGACTGACAAAAAAAAAGTTAGTTTCTCTGGAAAATTTGAAGAGATGGATGGGATGATGAGATAGACCAGAGGAGAGGGGTTGGAAGGAGTGACTCACTGAGATTTGTTGCACACATAAATTGGCATGTTAAGTGGAAACTTTTTTGCATAACTATATGAAGAAGATAATATGAATATTTTAGAAAATGAAATATGTATGTATGTATTATATTACAGAGGTCCTGAAATGCTTAAGCTTTAGACTGAAATTTAGAACATTTTCCATATTCTCTAAGTGCTGTGATTTCTTTTTTTTCATACACTTTTATTATAATTAATAGAAGGGTTACATTATATTCACCAGATAGAAGGTGCATTACTTCACATACATTGATACTCTTTCTCATATCTTGGTCCCCATTTCCCTCCTCCCACCCCCACCCCTAATCTTGTTTCCCCCCTCCCTATCCAATTTCAAATAACCAAATACGCATATATACAATATATCAGATAACAAGGTGAAATGCGGTACCAATATGAGGTAACCAAGGGAAGGTAAGAGATGAGAGATAACATAGTACATTAAGGACAATAATCACTCATTATATGGCTTTTGTTTTTATATCCTGGAGGTCCTTTCATTTAGAATCATACTACATGGCCTCTAGATTTTGTTCTATTGTAAATCTCTGCTAGGAGATCTCAAGGTTTCTACTGATTATGACAAATGATGGAAACCATTGAGCCTATGTTCCTTTGAGTCTGGCTTACTTCACTTAATATGATTTTTTCTAAGCCTTTCCATTTCCTGACAAATGGGGCGATGTCATTCTGACAGCACCATAGAATTCCGTTGTGTATAAATACCAAAGTGCTGTGATTTCTTTAGGCATATTATTGCTTTTAGCTATTGGTCTGGATCTCTCTTCAATACACATAAACAAAAACTTAGAAACAGAACTAGGAAATAACGTTGACTAGGAAATAGTCAACATTTGGATAGAAACATAAATACTTAAAACATGCACATTGCTGAATCTGTGCTTACACTTGAATACAATGCATAGAGCTCAGTGTAGATTTGATGAGAGTGATATACTCTCTGCTGCAAATCACCCTGGGTTACAATCCTGCCATCCTCTTACTGATAATTACAGGATTTCTTTCACCATCACTAATCCAATCAGAGAAACATTGAAAGTTCTTGATTTGAGCTAGTTACCAACAAAGCATTGAATGGGATGAATGTTCAGCATCTGTAGTCATTTCAAATTCAACAGAAGGTACTGAGATTTGCTTAATTCCCAATCTGCCCTTCTGTAGGCTTCTTATTACAGAAGTAATGGGCTTTCTGTCTTCATTTCCTGTCAAAGTTCTTAATATTTATTTATCTTTCACCTTTCAGAGATAGCCAAATCCTAACCTTTTTTAATATGTTGTACAGATTATCCTGGTTTATTTTTCATGGAAATTACTTTCCTAATAGTAATTACCAAGATGGCAAAAAATATCCTAGAGGCCTTTAAAAGGCAGTTAAAACTTTCTTTTCCTTACTTTCTCTATGATTTGACAGCTTATCATGTTTCATATATAAGAAATAATTTTCCAGCCTGGGAGTTTGGCCTATGGGTAGAATGCTTGCCTAGCAGGGTTTGATTCCTCTGTACCACATACACAGAAAAAGCTGGAAGTGGTGCTGTGGCTCAACTGGTAGAGCTCTAGCCTTGAGAAAGCCTAAGGACAGTGCTCAGGCCCTGAGTTCAAGCCCCAGGACTGGCAAAAACGAACGAACGAAAGAAGGAAGGAAGGAAGGAAGGAAGGAAGGAAGGAAGGAAGGAAGGAAGAAAGAAAGAAAGAAAGAAAGAAAGGAAAGGAAAGGAAAGGAAAGGAAAGGAAAGGAAAGGAAAGGAAAGGAAAGGAAAGGAAAGGAAAAGAAAGAATGGAAGGAAGGAAGGAAGGAAGGAAGGAAGGAAGGAAGGGAAAAGAAAGAAAGGAAGGAAGGAAGGAAGGAAAGAAAAAATTTTCCAGTATTTGCTAACAAGATTAAGTTTGAAGGATACTTAAAAAAAAAATTCTATGTCCCCACCCTCCTTTTTTTTGGTGCCAGTTCTAGGGCTTGAACTCAGGGCCTGGGCACTGTTCCTAAGCTTTTGTGCTCAAAACTAGTGCCCTACCACTGTTGAGCTGCAACTCCACTTGTAGCTTTTTTGTAGCTAATTGGAGACAAGACTTACATGCTTTCCTGCTCAGGCTAGCTTCTGTCTCATCCTCCTGAGTAGCTAGGATTACAGATGTGAGCCATAGCATCTGGTTGATTCTCTTTATTTTTTTAATGTCCATTTTTGTTTATTAAAGAATTTATTAACATTGATTTTTATATCATATTTCAAATGTCATGTTATTTAACAAACAATTATTCAAGAAGGGTGATTCCCTTCATTTTTATGGAGTCTTTTATAGGGGCTAATGCCTATATTCTATTTTATATCAAGCACTCAGAAATATAAAAAAGGAAAGTTTGACCTGGTTTCTGTTTTCAAGGATTTTACAGACTCCTTGGTCCAAAGATATAAATCCATCATTGTTACATCCTGTAAGAGCAGATGAGATAGGGCACGTTCGAAGTGGTAGGCCTCCAGACAAGACGACCTTTTGATAACTGGCTTCTTTCCATTGGTTAACACTAACCCCAAGAATTAATTCCCCTATCTGTGGATTTGACCATCATGTCACTGGACAAGAGATACAGGTATGTAGCTGGTAGGCCACACAGAGCTGAGACATTGCTAATCGCTGAAGCCGGCTAAGTCCAGAGACATAGCAGGCCAAGTCTTACAGTAACAAGAGACAAAAGAGACAAACAGAAGTTTCAGGTCAACCCAGACAAGGAGTCTGAAGCAAACTGATGACTGTGACTGGATTTTCATTCTCAAGAATGGGCAGTGTGGCTTCTGGCCCTGCCACATTGGCGGTAGCTTTCATTTGAAGGAGCATGGGTTCCATGCCATCTCTGTACAGCCATGTGTCTCCAGGGAGCTTTTTGTGAATTTCCTGGCTTCGGGCTAGGGTGAGGCCCAGACTGCCACATGTGTGGTTGGGATGTAGTCATACAATGTGTGGCAGTAAGACAGCTCAGCAGGACCTAGGAACAGGTTATGGGCCCCATGCTGTTGCCCTGGCCTGGTTTTGTCTGGAAAGCGTCCTGTCCACACATTCAGAGGGACCCCATGGAGCCAGCCTGCCCTTCAACTTCTGTTGCATGGCAGCAGCACACTTGTGGTTCTGCTGGTCAGCTGGAGTGCCGCGGTGCTGCAGGGGCAGGCCTAGGCTGAGGCGAGACGTGTGTGGGAGACCAGCTGTGGCTCTTCTCCTTGCTGTTTGCACCAGAGGGAAAGGTCCACATCCAGCAGCACATGCGTTAGGCTTGTGTACCAACCGTGTGGCACCACTGAAGCTGCATAGCTGTATCTGCTGTTCCCATTTCATCAAGTCCACACTGCGCTATCTTCTGCCTCTGCAGCTTGTGTAGGCCAGAATGTGGTGGCATTTTCTAAAGCACACCCGAAGTTTGCTTTTGAGTTATTGATGTGATGTGGAGCCAAGTGTTGAAAACCCAGAAGAGACTTAACATCTGGTGTGTCAGCCTGAGCACTGTGTTTGCTCACCACAGTGCTTAGTTCTCTCTTGGTGTGTGTTGTACCAGGGAGTATGACCTTTCCAGGACCCCACACTCTTCAGGTCTGGTTCCCAGTGACAATATCTGCTCGTCAGCACCATACTCATCTATCTGTCCCTCCCATCCTGTTGGTGGCCTTTTCCCACCCACCAAAGTTCTCTGCAAATATGCAACCACAAGGCAGACTCGGGGTTCAGAGGACTTGAGAGCTGGCCTCTTGTTCATCCCCTGTCCCCAAGTATCTCTCAGGCTGAAGCATGCCTGCAGCGGGCCCAGTACACAATGCAAACAGACTTGCTCTGTCACTTAACCTGGTGACGTCAAGCAGCTCCCACCAAACTAAGTGAGATTGTTCCTTCTGAGCTCCTTTCCTGCCTTCCCCCACTAAGGCTGGGGAGAAGAACCTTACTGAGGAGGAATTTTGAGTTCAAGGAAGCATCATATAGTCTTCTGACAGGTTCATACTTAAGAGTAGCTAGAACTACAGACTAACCCCTTGGCAAACAGGACCCAATCAGTCTTAAAGTAAGAGGAAGCCTAGACTGGTTTTTTAAAGCTCCTTAGGAATGAGACAAGTATGGGACAAGCAGATGGCAGATAGGCAAGAGGCTTCTTCCTTTGTGCAGTTGTTACTTTTGTTCACTTTGTAACCAGTTAGCTGTTGTGTTTCAGAATATAAGGTACAGGTCTGAATTGTAAATACTTTGTAAACACAAGCATTTGTACTTGAAGAGTGGGATTTTAAAGGATACTGATGTTGTACCAAACAAAAGGCATAATAAAGTGCCCCCCTTTTTTTTATAAAAAAGAAAAAGAGTAGAAGCAAAATGATGAAATTATGTTTTTCATTAAAAGATAATGTAAATATTTATATACCTGAGAAAAGCAAACCTGTGACCTGAGGGTTCTTACAATATTCCACAATCTGCATTCTACATCCTCAGCATAAACTAATGACTTGGCTCTATTTTGCTAATAAGCAAACTTGCTTGGGGACAGTGATACAGATATATAATACACATTTATATAGATATGCTTCAGAGAAACCAATCAACCCAATTACTGTTGACTATCTTGAACTTCACTCATGGAAAGACAAAGTCAGTTTCCAGAGACATAAATGAAAAGCTAATCATTTTATAACTTACCTACCCTCCAGGTAGTCCTCTCTCCCTATTGTGTCTTATCCTTGTGACTTTTTGATTCTTTCCTGGTTAAATTCCCTCAGAAGAAGAGCAAGGTGATTGCTAGCCCAAGAGTTTAGGTTTTATGATACCATGATTAGTGTAAGAGGCAAAATATTTGAAGATATGAAGATCAAGCAGAGTATCAATAATCTAATATAATGGCAGTTTTTGAAATTCAGATGCACTCTGTAGGCTGCTAGGGAGAATTTTGTTTGTGACTCCATTAAGAAAGCCATTTTCTTTTCCTCCTTGCATTAAAGTTGAGTTATATTAGCAAGCTGAATTTTATTAATTCAGTTCAAATAATCTCATACAGAACATGTGTTTTCTCCTTAGAAGATAAGTATCCTATTGGACTACATAGATTTCTATTTTAATTATTTTCAGCTGCTTGAACTGTGCTTATTAGGTGTTGATGTGCTTTGACCCATTCTACACACTTTATGTGGCTCACCAACAATAAATCACATCCTTTCTAAAGCTCATTGTTTGGTTAAAAAGACAATTTAGTCAGACTCTCAAGGACAGAACTGGCTATAGAGATTTGCCAAGGCTAATACACACTCCTGCAACCATTAATAATATAATTACGTAACAGGATAGTTTAGGAAGTCAAAAATGAACACAGTTGAATAATCAAAGAAGACTGACAGATCTGGATATGATAGCTCATGTTTTAATCCTGGCTACTTGGGAGACAGAAGGAGAAATACAACAACCTAGGCAAAAGTTACTGATCTGATCTTGAAAACAAGTTGGGCATGTGCCTCATAACTTTAGTCCCACCTTGTCAAGGAAATGGGAGTAGAAAGATGGTGGGCCAAGGTGAGCTTTGGGAGAAGTACCATTCCCTACCAGAAAAGCATATTAAAGTAAAGAGGCCTACAGTTTATGTTCAAATGGTAGAGCACATATTGTCTCTCAGAGAGAGACAGACAAAAAGGTAAACCAACAGATAGAGATATTGATAGAGGAGCTATGACCTAAAGAACACCCAGACCTGAATGCATAATGTAGCAAAAGAAAGAAAAGAACAGTTCCAGGAAAAGAGTGAGAAGAAAACTGACAGAAACAAAGACCGGAAATTCTCAGGACCACAGGAACAAAATATGTCTGGCAGAGTTGAGAACACTTACTGGAAAGAGGACAGGAAATAAAATTGGCAAGATGGTAAAGATGTGAAAATTCAACACACCAAGACATAGGTTTTTAAATACACATCAAATTGACTGCCTCGCTCTCCTTCAAACTTCGATGGCCTTGCCTACTTTTCAAAAGTCCAAACTTAAATTACTAACCATGTAGCGAATGCCTAGACTTAAGATGAAGGATTTTAAAAACAAGAAAAGCCTATATAATTCCACGAGACAGCACAAACCTCAATGAATTGTTCCTCCAGTGTCTTTAACAACTACAAGAGGGATAATTGGCATATTTACAAAGCACGGGCTTTTAAGAGAAATCTCCACTTTTCTCCACACACACACCCACCTACACCTTTATGGGGAAAAAGAAAACATTAAAAAACAAAATGAAAGTATTCCTCTCTCTGGGCTTGTGGAAAATCTCCTCTATCAACACTTCTTCCTATTGCTCTGTTGTTTATTAACAAAACATCCAAAGTAAATTCTTTATAACCTCAACCTGAACTTTTCCTATTTTCTTGAGGTTTTTATTTTCTCATGTAGTGTTCTTGTACTTGATAGAATCTAGGAAGTTCTCATTTTAATTGTAGACATTTTTGAGGTGAATGATCCTGATCCATGTGATGCGATAAATCTCATGGATAAAGCAATGAAAATTCTTCTTGTGGTTTGTGGCAAACTAAAAAAGCCATAAAAGACTTCAGAAATAGTTCATGCTTTTCTGATACTATTTATTCTGTAATTGGATGACCTACTGAATCAACCTTTTGTCAGCATGTGAAAAGATACATTGATCATCAGACTTTGGCAAGGCCCACTATTTCCTGTTGACACACCAACCATGAGTTGGTGGCAAAACAAGATTGCCTGCCACTGTATTGGTAGACTGACCTTTGTGTGCTTATGTGGCCTCTCCACCAGTAGTCTGCTATCCTAGAAGGATAGCAGCCTTACCCATTGAATTTTGAGTATATCCTTAAGGAGCTGGTGAGAAAAGGCTGAGCACCAGTATTCAGTCATTACCTTAATGGGAATTAAGACAATGAAGAGCCTAAATATTATTAAGAAGTAGACCTCCTCTACTTTTCAGGAGCTTGGAGTCTATTGGAGGAGATAGATAAGTAAAATGCACTTGATGGTGATTTTTATCTAGTTCTGAGAGAGATTAGAAGGGCACCATTCTCAAACCTGTGGAGAACAGAAAGACAGAGAAGCAAGGAAGAAGGGATGATGCTTGTTAGAAGCTTTATCCTAAGCAATTTGGAGAACATAGGCACATCTGCTACTCCAGAGGGAAAAACATAAACCAAGTAAGAGGCAATAACCAATGTGCCAATGTAGGCAAGAGCCAAAAGAAATATGCTGTCACTACTCCATAAGTGTGAAATTCAGGAGAAGGAAGACAGATTTTCAGTGTAATCCCAACAGCTGTTGAGTCATGAAAAGTTTTGTGTAGATTGTTAATACAGATTTATCTTACCCAGTGGACAGTTACATGAGTAGAACTACCATGTTGGTAGTTCTTCCCAAAAAAATGTGGGGTAGTAACAGTCTTTGTTAAGTCATGATAAAAAAAAAGAATGGAGATTTGCAAATGGAATCCAACACATGAAGTGCTAACATAGTATCGTTTTTGAAAGAGTTTTGTTTCCTCCTCCTGAGTTTGTAGACAAATGTATGCACACTGAAAAGAGATTATTCTGTACCTTATAACTTCTTAGAATCATCTCTAAGTCTTATTAAATTGTTCATGGATAATTTGGAGAACTGAGCCACAAAGATTGCAATGAAATCTGTATTCTTTTATAATTCTGAGAGCCTATAATTCCAAAAGCATTACATGAAAAGAACTCTAACCGGTATCACTTACAGAATAGTGAGCTATAAATTGCTACAGAAATAGAAATTTGTCCTGTTAATTCAACTTTCATTAAATGTCAGACACTTCACAAATATTAATAATAGACAAGGTTTATTTGATCCAAGCATCTAAATATAACAACCCTTAGTGAGATTCTTTAGCCAAGAACCATGAGTAGGTCAAAAGTACCCAATGGGAATGACTCAAGCCATATTCATAGACCAAAAACTCCATGTAAGTGTAAATAGTAAGCAATGAGTTTTTGAAATTGACATTCAAGTCCTCTGCAAAACACTGCTAAATACATATAGCTTTGGTGACTAATACATTGCACAGCCTTCATGGAAGGTTATGGAGACCATGATCCAGTCATGGCAGAATCTCTCTGTGCTGTTTTGTTTTGCCTCTGCTGCTGAGACCTGCAGAGGGATAATCCTGGAATATGGAGCTGTTCAGAGTCCTTTACCAGTTAATTTACACAGAAGCTTTATTTCATTGCAAGTTGCTTGGTGGGGAAGAGGAATGCTGCTTCCTGCTTTATTCTCAGACTCTCAGGAGAGCTTTGAACTGCCTGCTGATCTGAGCAGCTCTAACATGAACTTTATGTGCAGAATCCCCTACCCTGACAGCTGCAGTCTCTCTGGAGTGTTGTTCCTTTGCCAAGGAATGTCTCCACAGAAATGGAACTCCACTAAAAACAGACCTCCATGGCACATGCCTGCACCTCCAAGTATGCCATCTCCAGGGCCCAAACTCAAAGACGAAACTGCATCCATTATACTGCCTACACTTAGTCCTCTCAACTATCTAGTCACTGTGACATGTTTGACCTTGTTATCAAAAATCAGTCCTGGGGCTTAAATTCAGGGCCTGGACACTGTCCCTGAGCCTCTCTGTGCTCAAGGCTAGCATTCTACCGCTTAAGCCACAGTGCCCCTTCCAGCCTTTTCTGTTTATGTGGTACCAAAGAATCAACCCAGGGCTTCATGCATGCTAGGCAAGCACTCTGCCACCAAGTCACATTTCCAGCCCTAAAAATCATAGTATTTTAAAGGAATCAATAAGCAATTCAGCAGATAGATAGCTAGATAGTCAGACAGATAGATGGATACATACATACATACATACATACATACATACATACATACATACATACATATAGTTGTATATCCAGCTTTTCTAGGAAAAAAAAGACATGCTCAACCCTGTAATTCATATACATTTATTTTTGGGACACTGCTCAGTTTCTTAGCTCCATCTTAATAGAGCAAATTTACCCAGGATGGACTTTGCCAGGAGTCACTTTGCCAGTGACTCTTAAGGAAATAGAACTGAATTCAATTGCATTCTAAATTTGAATTTTGATATAGAAACCTTTATATTTTATGTTCCATATGCTGTAATAAGTATCCTCCTTAGCCAAACTTTGACCCAAGACTATTTTAAATTCTCCATTGGTGAATAATTATCTGTAAAGTAGTTTTGTCTTTCCTTGTCACTTCTGTTCTCAATTGAGAGACAGATTGGGTTGCCAATCTCCACTAATTATTATTAAGCATATGTATTGCACAAATTCACCTTTTCTTTTTGGCAGTACTGGGATTTGAATGCAGAGACTCATATATGCTTGACCAGTGCTCTACCACTAAGCCATGACTTCAGCCAACTTTTGCACTGGTTATGTTAAAACCAAATCTCTTTCTGCCTAGATGTGTAACTAGATCATGCTCTATTTTAGCCTATTTAGCTATGATGACAAAGATGATCCCATAGGTTGAATCATGCCCAACATCTTTCCAGTAAAATAGAGTTTAGAGGCCTTTTCTGCTTGAATTAGCCTATAACTATGATCCTGCCTATGTTAGCCTCCCACATAGATTATGATGACAAACGTGTCACTGACGCAAGTTACTGTTGGGGGAGAGAGTTGTCAACTCTTCCTAGCTGGACTCAAACCATGGTCCTCCAGTTCATAGGCTCCCAAGTAGCTGGGATTGCATACATGAACCACTGCCACCCAGCCATAACCACTGATTTAACAACAAATTCGAAGGACAGAATTCTATTGCGACTGAGGTAATATACCTAGGAAGGACCATTTTGTTTACATGATCTAAGTGGAGAAAAGGAAGAGAGTACTTATCCCACAAAGCCTAAAGTCAAGAGGATCTGTTCTTTCAATTTTACAGGTCATTGAAAATCTTCAAACTGCCAGCAAAGTTCTGATATTCTTGTCACTCTGTGAATCACAGAAACATATGTATAAGTGCTTCTAAAAGACCCATCACTCCAGACTGAGATTCTGGCAAGAATATGAATAGTTCTGGCTCTAGCTTCTTAATACAAAGGAGTACTTCTCTGTGTGAGATTGGGCTTTGGTGCAAACTTGCCTAGTGACATTTGCCCTCTGGTTCTCTGCTTCAAGTCCCTATAAAATGGAGATGTTTATGAAATCTTTAGCATAGTGGTATTGGGATTATAATCATTGTATGTAGAGATACTTTATGAAACACAGAACATAGCAATAGAGCATCAACATTGTTACAACAGTACAAAATAACTTTCCAGCTTGGTGAGAGAGTGTGTTTAAACCAGTATGATGACAGTCTGCAGAGCAAAGACTCTCCTATTCATTGACTTTGACCCTCTTCAAAGACAGAAACAATTATAATCTTAAATAATCACACAAACACATCCTTTCCTGCTTTCACAGAAGATCCTCACTTGGACTGAAATAATGAGTTCTGTTTTTGCAAGCACTTTTCTTGTTAGAGTCACATAAACTCATAACAGAGAGACTTTAGTGATCATCTCTATATCTCATATCTCCTATTCCATATCATATCTCACATAACTGCCTTATTTTACAATAGAGAAAAAACAATCCCCATTATTTTCTGTTATTTTAGTTTTCTTGATAATGGCCAGTCTGACTGGGATGAGGTAGAATCTCAATGTTGTTCTGATTTGCATTTCTTCTACTTTTAATTTTTTGTCAGTCCTGTGGCTTCAACTCAAGGCGTGAGCACTGTTCTTGGGTTTTCTCAAGGCTATGGATCTACCACTTGAGCCACAGCACCACTTCTGGCTTTTTCTGTGTGTGTGGTACTAAGGAATTGAACTCAGGTCTTCATGCATGTTAGGCAAACATTCTATCACTAGGCCACACTTCCGACCTTGCATTTCTTTTATGACTAAAAATGTTTAACATGTCTATAACTATTGACCATTCTTACTTCTTTCTCTGAGAAGTCTCTCTGTCTCTCTTTATTGATTGGGTTGTCAAGTTTTTGAGGATTTATTAGGTGGGGGTAATTTTTCCAGCTCTAAGTATATTTTAGATATGAGACCCTTTGATATATAACTTCCCCCATTTTGTGGGATTTCTATATGATGTGTTAACTATGTCCTTTGTCATGCAGAAAATCTTCAGTGTGATGTAATCACATTTATCCAATCTTCCTTTGATTTGTTGTGATTCTGAATCTTTACATAGGAAGTTTCAACTCATGCCTATAAGGCTTTTTGTTTCCCCTGCCCCTTCCTGTAATATTTTCATGGTATCTGGTCTTACATTGAGGTCTTTGATCCATTTAGAATTGATTCTGGTGCAGGGTTATATATGAGGATCTGGCTTCAGTCTTCTGCATGTGGATAGCCAATTTTAACTGCAGCATTTGTTGAAGAGGCTGTCTTTCTTCCAACCTGTGTTTTTTACTCCCTTGCCAAATATTAGGTTACTATATGTTTTGAGGCTTATTTCTGGGTCTTCTATTCTGTTCCATGGAACTCTGCTACACTGTTAGTGGGAAGATAAACTTGTTCAACCACTCTGGAAAGCAGTATGAAGGTCCCTCAAAAGACTAAGCATAGAGCTTCCCTATGACCCAGCAATCCTACTGTAGGGCGTTTATCCAATAGAACACAAACAATGCCACATCAAAGTAGCCAGAACAACCATGTTCACTGCATCACTGTTTACCATAGCCAAGATATGGAATCAACCCACATCCCCCTCAGTGGATGAATTGATCAAGAAATGTTGGGCACCGTAGCTCATGCCTGTAATCCTAGCTACCCAGGAGGATGAGATCTGAGCATCGCAGTTCAATGGGCACTAAAGGCCCTGAGACTCTTATTTCCCATTAACCACTAGAAAACAGGAAGTGGAACTGTGACTTTAGGGGTAGAGTGGTAGCTTTGAGCTGAAGAGCTCAGGGACAGCGCCCAGGCCCAGAGTTCAAGCACCAGGACTGAAAAAAATTTTTTAAACAAAAGAAAGAGGGCTGGGAGTTTGGCCTAGTGGTTAAAGTGCTTGCCTAGCATGCACAAAGACCCGGGTTCGATTCCTCGGTCCCACATACATAGGAAAAAGCCAGAAATGGTGCTGAGGCTCAAGTGGTAGAGCTCTAGCCTTGATAAAGTCCAAGGATAGTGCTCAGGCCCTGAGCTCAAGCCCAGTACTACCAAAAAAATAAAAGAAAAGAAAGAAATGAAAAGTGGCATATGTACACAATGGAATTCTATGCATCCATCAGAAAAAAAATGATATTGTATCATTTGCAAAGAAATAGACTTGGGAAAGAATTATATTAAGCAAAGTAAGCTAAATCCAAAGAAACATAGGTTGAATGGTTTCCCTCTTTTGTGGTAGATAGAATATGACTATAAATCTATAAGGAAGCCAGGTGCCAGTGCTTCAGGCCTGTATCCCTAGCTACACAGGATGCTGCAATCTGAGGATCATAGTTCAAAGCCGTTCTGGGCACAAAAGCCTGTGAGACTCTTATCTTCAATTAACCACCAGAAAGCCAGAAGTAGCACTATAGCTCAAGTTGTAGAGCACGCCTGTGAGATGAAGAGCTCAGAGACAATGCCCAGGCCCAGAGTTCAAGCTCCACGATCAACAACAACAGCAAATCTAAAAGAAAACACAATGAATCTCTCTCTCTCTCTCTCTCTCTCTCTCTCTCTCTCTCTCTCTCTCTCTCTCTCACACACACACACACACACACACACACACACACACACACACACACACACACATATTGGGACATGGTAGATTATATGGAACTCTAGACATTCACATATGGTGGTCAAAGGAGAATCACAAAAGCTCAGTAGGTATGTACATATGATTGTAGGAAATATTGATGAAATAAACAAGCAAAGGAAACAAGAGCCTCTTAGTTGCTGTTCTTACTGTTTTTGTTTTCTTTCCCATTCATTTGTTGGTTAGGTTTTCTTTTTCCCTTTGCGTGGGTAAAGGGGCACAGAAAAGGTGGGACAAGGGTGAACAAATGCAACTGTGATATCAAGTTGTAAAGTATATTTCCAAAACATTGTGTTGCGAGTGTCACTGCTACATTAGTTCATCCTTTGTCCTTTGTCTCACCATTTTGTTGTTTCCTTTCCCTTCCCCAAATTAGATAAATGTATATGCAAGACACAGGATACCAAAATCAAAAACTGTTACAACAGGTAAAACAAAAGGGAAGGAACAAAAAGAAATACACTCTTTATCAGACTTATGTAATTATAACCCCTCTATATTACCTTTTACAATAAAAATATATAAATATTTTTAAAAAGAAAAATAAGGTTTAAAATTAATATTTTTAAAAAAGAATAATAAGGTATAAGAAATAAGTGGTGTGGTGTACAATTTTTTCTGTTGAATAAAATGCAAGGTATAAGAGAATCAGAAGCAGAAAACTAAAGCTTTTACCATGAGCAATGAGTAGATAGAGCAACCACTAGCTAAGAAAATAAAGAACGAGAGAAAAGTGGGTTTGGAAATGAAAGTAGTGACAATCAAGTGCTCTGCTCAGAATATACATATTAAGAGTTCATTAGACATCTGATTTTAGGGTCCAGAGCCAATTATACACCTGTAATCCAAGCTACTTAGGAAGCAGAAACAAGAAAAATGGACATTTGAGATCAGTGTGGGTAAAAAGGAATCAAACTTATCTGTAAAATAAACTAAAAGCCAAATACTGGGATGAGGGAAGGATGGCTCACATGGTAGAGTATCAGATGCCTAGCAAACTTGAAGTCCTGAGTTCAAATGTCAGTACTGAAAGATAGTAATAATAATAATAATAATAGCTTTCGCAATAATATCCAGAGAGACCCTCTTTCTAGTAAAGGAAAGTTTATACTCTTTATACTTTTTTATACAAGACTATTTTAGCCTTAAAGCTAGAGTCACCCACTACAAATTGAATTCACTAATTAGAACACCAGAGACCATTCGCAGTTAGAATTGGCTAAATGCTACAAACACATTCTTAAACCTATTATGGGTGGCCAATTGTCCACATACATTAGCAAAATAATTCACTAAATATTCCTAGAAGTAAATGGTCACTACACTATCCCCATTCTGCAAGTGAGGGATATTTGGAGTCTATTTAGACAATATGTTTGGAGAACCAAATATACTTTTATGGTCACATAGCTGAGAGGCTTCACAGAAAAAGAATTCAAAAACAAATGCTTCAAAATCCAAACCCCATGACCTTCCAGTAATTTACTTCTCCGTCTGTTGATTGCCTTGATTGAATCATGAGAAGGTGAACCACTTAGAGTCAACATGGGAATTAGAAATGGGTTGGGAAAATGGAGGGTAGAGGGAGGCTAGAAAGAAATTGGTTAATAGTGGGGGAAGTTGCAGTCAGATAGCAAGAATGAATGCTAGTCTTCTATTTCTCAGCAGGATAATTACAGTCGACAATACTAGGCTTTAGCACGTCAGCTTAAATTTTTTATGAAGGATCAGTACCGCAGGACTGTGAAATATTGATTTTGAACTCAAATTACCTGAGAAATTCAACTCCTAGAATGTTCAAATCTTATAAACACCCCTTACTATCATGAGAATTTAAGTGCGATGACTAAACTCACTGTGCTATAAAATGAATAGTAGGAATGGTATCTACTTCTGAAAATTGCTTTCAAGAGAAAATGTTGCCAGGATAATTGACACAGAGCAAGCATCTCACCAGTGAGAGATGCTATGATCAAAGCAAAGTTTGCCCTTAAAATATTTAAGTTTCTTCCCAAAGGAACATAGGCTCAATGGTTTCCCTCATTTGTTTTTTTAATATTTTTATTGTAATTAATAAAAGGGTTACATGATATTTGCCAGATAGAAGGTGCATTAATTCACATACATTGATACCCTTTCACATGTCTTGGTGCCCATTACCCTCCCCCCACCCCCCATCTTGGTTTTCCCCCCTTCCCTATCCAATTTCAAATAACCAAATACAAATATATGGTTTCCCTCATTTGTAATAATTAGTACACACCTAGGATTCTCCTAGCCGAGGGTTACAATAGCACAAAACCTAGATACATAAGGCCAGGATATGGAAACAAGAGCTTTATCTTGTGTGATTATTGTTCTTAATGTACTATATTACTTCACTTCTACTATATAATGTACTATATATTACTTCACTATATTACTTCACTTGTCCTAAGTGAGAATTAGTCATCTTGCAGCCTTCTTGCACAAGAAGATTGTCTTGAAGTATATTTGGAGAGACAGAATGGGGAAAGGGGAGAATTTAATTTACAATATTTTCAAGATCCAGACCACAACTACTTGGTTGTTTTGTAGTACTTAAACATGTGCCTTAACCTCTCATTCAGTCATCCAGCAGAGGCACATGGTCACGGGTCCAGCCTCTACTGAGGCCGTGGATCCTAACTCTCAGAGGTAACAGACACCGTGAAGAACGCAAGGAGATGGACGATGCCATCTTCCAGTTCTCTGAAAGGGTCAGGGGAGCACAGTGAAAGTGGGACAAGGGGTGGACACATTCACTTAGTCCCCGTGTTGAAAGTGAATTGTACAACTTGATGGGGATGAAAGGGAAAAGGGAGAGAGAGGGGGGAAGGAGATGAGGTGACATTGTCCTAAAATATATGTACTCTGCTTAACTTATGTAACTGTAACCCTTCTGCATCACTTTTATAATAAAACAAAAGAAAACAAGTTCCTGGAGAAGTGAGACAGCTTCATCAGCCACTTTTTGCTGGGCAGTGCTTTGCAGCAAAAGAACAGAGCTCTGCAGAGTAAAGATGGAAACGTTTTGCTTGAAAAGTCCCTGGAATTTGAGGACTACATGGCTAATTTCCAAAAAGCAGAGTTCCCTGTAGGGTAGATCTCACTCGAACATTTAGTCTAGCTCAACCCTTTGTCCCAAAAGGGCATTATTCTTCTTGGAGCTTCTCCAGTGAGTGCACTAAAATTGGTAACATGTGTCCGTCTGAAAACTTTCCCTGGTCCAGACACGATGGTACATGCTGTAATCCCAGCACTGAGGAGGCTAAGGCAGACTAATCGAAGTTCAAAGCCAACCTGGGCTACACAGCAAGACACTGCTTGTATTCGTGTCTACTTGAAAAGCATCTCAAATGAAATGCAGAGTTTCATATCACGAGATATCACCTCTAAATTCTTTTGAAGCCCCACATATGCATTAGTAAATCAATACTGATTTAACAAAGTTACTGAGAAATAGGAAAGACAACAAGGTTAAATAGCATAGAATCATCATAACCATATGTGAGGAAGAAAATATTTTCTCTTTTCAACTAGTTGGTACAAATATTTTTAATGGTTTAAAGTAATCCATTTTGTGGGGGATAGAAAAATTCAGAAAGAAAGGGTGAGCAAATACAGCCATGACACTCACTGTACACAAGTGAAAATGGAAGCAGGCATGTTGGGGGGATGGGGGGGCAGAGAAACGGACAGAACAATGGAAAGAGTGTCAAGATATGTTGATCTGAAATCTCTTTGAACAACTACTTCCAGATAATTGAAAATTAAAAATAAATTAGCAGAAGGGAAAAATAACTGAATAAGCTAATCCATTCATCTTTTCTGGTATATGCCCTCCAAGAAGAGTAACGATGCAGCAGAATCCAAGCCACTGAGCAGCTCTCAGACAGCAGGATAAGGAGATCATCATTTTATCTGTTATTGATTGGAGAGCCATTGAGTGAATCTATGGAGGGAATGAAATGGTCAATGCAAGAAGAGTAGTCAAAGAAGATTAGAAGCAAGGACAGAGCAGGAACAGGGTAGATGTCAAGTCGGTCAATAGTCCTAAAGATGGTGATAATGATCGACCATACACAATGCAAATGCCTGTAATCCCAGGACTCTGGGAGCTGAAGCAGAAGGATCTTGAGTTCAAGATCAGTCTGGGCTACATAATGAGATGCTATCTCAAAAAATGCATAATTATCATTTAAGAGTAATACCCATGTTGATCACCCCAAGTCATAGTAACCTTTTCTGCTAATCTATAATCTGTAAGAGATCCTGAGAACTTTGTCATATGTCTCAGTGTCTCCATCACTGAGCACATGCTCTGATACACAGAGGCTCTGATACATCCTAGGCATTTAATAAATATTCTTGGGATAAAATTGGTAGATTGACTCAAAGTAACACTTGTACATGTAAGAAGAACATTGTTGGAGGAAAAGAGGACATTATCCTTTTCTAGCTCTGAATCTACCAAGTCAACTTAAAGAGTAAATATTACACTACATTCAGTTTTCACTTTCATCCCCTTCAGCAACAAAATTTCCATTTCTCTAACACTTCCATGGTTAAGTGGGTCTCACTGTCAAAATGCCCTCAGTATGGTACAAAGTCACAGTTTCCATTGGAAGTATAATTGTATTTCATAAAATAAATGTGTGTTTTTAAAACTGTATTTTCACAGGGAAAGAGAGATTTGAAAGCAGACTTACCTAGTGAAGAAATAAAAGCTGGTGTTCACTTACCAAACTGTTGACTGTATACATAAAAATTTTATTTTCTTTCCCAAGTTCATAAAGGTATAGCAGTTATCTTTGAGATATAGCAATATTGAGTCAACATTCTAGGTTGTAGGAAATAACATTCTTTTTATTTTTTGCCAGTCCTGGGGCTTGAACTCAGGGCCTGACCGCTGTCCTTGAGCTTTCTCAAGGTTAGAGCTCTACCATTTAAGCCACAGCACCACTTCCAGTTTTTTTCTATGTATGTGGTACCAAGGAATTGAACCCATGCTAGGCAAACACTCTACCTCTAGGCCAAACTCCAGGACCCGGAAATAGTATTCTTTTTAAACACTAGTCTCATATAAATCAAACAATGATGCATATTTAATGTTCAGATGTTTAATAACATTTCTTGTTTATTACTAGACCTTTGCAAGTTTAACAAAAGTCTATTACATGTTCTAATAAGTGGTATATTTACAATGGCCCAATTTATGAACGGATTAGTAAGAAAGGCATTGCCTTGGAGGAACCACAAAACATTGAAGAGTCACTCCAACTTGTTGTAGCCTGCTGGCAAAATGATTTGGAGAGACTATGGTTACTAGAATCTGAAGAAAGTCAGGTGGGAAACGATCTTTTGAGAAGGCCAGAGGCTTCTGTTAAAAAGCATTAAGTCAATCCTACCAGAGGGGGAAAAAGTCAAATAAATACTCAGCCTCTCTTTTCCTCTGGTCTTTCCCCAGGGCTCTCATTGGCTGAACTCACCTGAAGATGATGAAATACTAACAAATTGGACTCTTGAAGTAGACTAGGATAGAGAAAACAATATATAGGGTTGAAAGAAACATAACAAACAACCCAGAATGGCTCAGCTCAACATTTCTGTCTAGAAACAGTGGCTACCTTTGTTCATTTGCCAGTATGTGAAATGAATTTCATCACTTTTTATCACTTTTTTCCTGGTTTATACTTAGGTATATAAATACCCCACTATCAACACACCCCATGTCCCACTCAAGTATCCACAGAGAATCTGAAAACATGGCAGCCATGGGGAAGCAATTCTAGGGAAAAAAAAAGGGAAACCAAGTATAATAACAAATGAACATTCTAACAAATACATCAGAAAGTTCATCACAATTGTATAAAAATATTAGAATTTAAGACCAATATCATGATTTGTGTCATATATACATATGTACAGAAACATGCACACATCAGGACTTTTTACTGGAAAAGTATTTTAACTTTTATCTCCCTTTGGAGAATTAAAATGCACTTATTCTGCTGAGGTTGTGAAAAAAATCAATCAATCAATAAAATGACCAAGCTTGGTAATGCCATCTGAATTCCCAAGCTGGAGGTGCTAAGGCAAGAAGATTATAACTTCAAAGACAGCCAAGGATACAATGTGAGTTCAAAATGAGACATGGCCATGTAGTGAAACCTCTGTATCAAATAGTAAACAAATAGATACCTAAATCCTGTCTGAAAGAAAGAGTAGTGGTAGAAGTACAACAATCCCAGACTTCAAACTTTATTACAGAGCTATAGGAATGAAAAAATCTTGGTACTGGCACAAAAACGAGGCCCAAGAACTAATGGAACAGAATAAAAATAAACCCCCAGACCTACAACCACCCAATGATGATAAGGGAGCCAAACGCATAGGATAGGGAAAAAAAAAAACCAGCCTCTTTAACAAATGGTGTTGGGAAAAGTGGATGTTCACAAGCAGAAAACTGAAATTGGATCCCTGTTTAATATCAATTCAAAATGGATCAATTAAACCCTCAATTTAAACCCTAAAACTCTGAAATCTGAAACCTACAGGAGGAAGTAGAACAAACGTTAGAAGTTGTTGGCACAGGCAGGAACTTTCTGAGTAAAGTTCCAGGGACTCATCAAATCAAAGAAATAATTGACAAATGAGATTGCATCAAACTAAGAACTTTCTGCACAACAGACATAGTTAACAAAGTAAAAAGACAACTTGTAGAATGGGAGAAGAACTTTGCCAGCTATACATCAGTCAATGTTCTAATATCTAGAATGTTTGAAGGAGCTCAAGAAATTATACCCTCAAAGAATCGACAACCCAAATAATAATTGGTCAAGTAAACTAGAGGTTTCTCAGAAGTAAAAATGGCCAATAGATACATGTTCAATGTCTCTGGCCATAAAGGAAATGCAAAATCAAAACAATATCTGACCCCACAGCTAAGGGTCTGTTTCTGTTCAGAAACAGATCAGATGTCCCTTGATAGATGAATAGATGAAGAAAATGTGGTATGCACAATAGGATTCATCCATCCATGGAACAATAATATTGTATCATTTGCACATAAATGGATGAACTTGGGAAAAAAATATGTTAAGGGAAGCAAATCAAGCCGAGAGACATAGAATACATGTTTTCGATCATATGTGGAAGCTGGGACTAATTTATAAATATACAAGTAAACATATATGGAATTGTATGCAAGTGTATACAGATGCATTAAACAAAATACAGTATTTGTGGGGGAGAAAAATCACTCATAGTCTAACGAAATGAACATCATGAAACTTTCTGGAGATAGTGGGGTTGAAATATTCAATGTACTATTTACAACCTTAAGGATGAAAAAATTTCTCTCCAATGTAGCATCATTCAAACTACCTAGGCAATAAATTCATTTTAATTCTTCTAGTGGACAAAGTGCTGTTAATAGACCATACATTTAAGAATGTATTATCAATGTATTTATCCACTGACAATGAATAAAGGATTTTCTGATTCCCCCCCCCAAAAAAGAAAGAAAGAAATATTCAATGTATCCTATAAAAGTAGGAAAATTTAGGAGAGAAATGGAGTTGGGAGGGATTGGGAGTAAATATACCAAGATGCATTATAGTTATAAACTTATATGTTGAATGGCAATGCCTTTGTAAACTACTTAAGGATAATTTAGATAAATAAACAAAAAAATCCAGTTTAGATAACGAAGTTCTTAAACATTTTGAAAAAAGAAAATATTTTCATCTGAAATGTATCATATTTTTGTAGTTTCATTAATTTCCATTACTCACCAACACAAGTTTTTCTTGCCTAAGGATTTATAGATTTCCATTTAGTATTTTTAGATCCACTTGATATGTTTGTGGAATGTAGCTTTGAGGGTGAGGGATTTTTTTAACTTTTTTTTACAATTTTATTGGTATTAAGACATTGTACAAAAGGGTTACCATTTCATAAGTCAGGTAATAAATACATTTATTTTTGGCATTTTGTAAGTGCATAGTTTATGTTGGATATAGCAATAGTCAACAATTGTCACTCTAGATTTTTTTCTTATTTTCAGCATCTTTTTAGGCTCAATGGTTTCCCTCATTTTTAATAATTAGTACACACCTAGCACTCTCCTAGCAGAGGATTTCAATAGCTCAAAACCTAAGTACATAAGGTCATACAGGATGAGACTAAATGAAAGGATCCCTAGGATATAGAAATGAGAGCTTTATCTTGTGATTGTTGTTTTTAATGTACTATGTTATTTTTCTTCTCCTTTTTTGCCCTTTGGTTAACCTCATATTGTTACTGTATCTGACTTTGTTATCTGGTATATTGTATATATGTTTCTTTGTTTATTTGAAATAGGAAAAGGAAGGGGAAAAACAAGATGACTGGGAAGGGGAAGGGGAGAGCAATGGGAACAAAATCCATGAAAAGGGGTATAAATGTGTGAGAAGTAATACACCTACTACCTGTCAAATGTAACTGTAACACCTCTGTACATTATGCCAACAATAAAAAAAATTTTTAAAAGAAATAGCATTTTTTTTCAAAGCATAGATTCTAACATGTATTTTTCTCTCTTTGACTCATTGGGGATAGATCTCAGAGCTTTGTACATTTTACACCTTGAGCCACATCCCCAGTCCTTTTGTTTTCATTTTGTTGTGAGACAGGGTCTCATGGTACCTTTTCCTGGTCAGGGCTAGACTTTGTATTCCTCTTACCTTCACCTCGCAAGGAGCTGTGATTACAAGGGTGCATCAAAATACTCCACTAGAAAAGTATCCTTAAGTGTGAAGTTAAGATCAAAAGCAAAATGCATTATACTTACAAACTAACATGTTGAAATTGAAACTCCTTTTTTCAACTACTTAAAAATAATTTTATAAAGTCTACATATTAACTCTTTTGTTGTTGTTGTTGTTGTTGTTGTTGATTGTGGGGCTTGAACTCTACCACTCTGAGCTATAGAGCCACTTCTCGTTTTTGAGAGGTTAACTGAAGATAAGAGTCTCACATAGATCCTTAGATTTCAGCTTCCTGAGTAGATAAGGATTATAGGCATGAGCCACTGGCACCCAGCCATATTAATATTTTTTTACTTTTCTTTTTTATTGTCAGGGTAACGTATAGAGGGGCTACAGTTACATTTGCCAGGTAGAAGTTGCGTTACTTCTCACACATTGATACCCCTTCTTATGTTTTTGTCCCCATTTCATTCAGTCTCATCCCATATGACTTTATGTACTGAGGTTTTGGGCTATTGTTATCCTCTTCTAGGAGAGTCCTAGATGTGTACTAATTATTAAAAATGAAGGAAACCATTGAGCCTATGTTCCTTTGGGTCTGGCTTACTTCACTTAATATGATTTTTTCCAAGTCTTTCCATTTCCTTAAAATGGGGTGATGTCATTCTTTCTGATGGCAGCCAAGAATTCCATTGTGTATAAATACCACATCTTCTTGATCCATTCACCTAATGTGGGGCATCTGGGTTGATTCCATATCGTCACTATGGTAAATAGTGCTGCAATCATTGTGCTTTAGTATGTCCTTGTTTCTGGGTATTTGAGTAAATGCCAAGAAGTGGAATTGCTAGGTCATAGGGGAGTTCTATGTTTAGTCTTTTGAGGAATTGTTGAGCATCTGTTGTTATTAGATTTCTTGATAATGGCCATTCTAACTGGAGTGAGATGGAATCTCAAAGTTGTCTTGATTTACATTTCTTTTTTTTTTTTTTTTGCCAGTCCTGGTCTTGAGTTCAGGGCCTGAGCCCTGTCCTTGGACTTTCTCAAGGCTAGAGCTCTACCACTTGAGCCTCAGCACCACTTCTGGCTTTTTTCTAAGTATGTGATACTGAGGAATCAAACCTTGATCTTTGTGGATGCTAGGTAAGCATTCTACCACTAGGCCAAACTCCTGGCCCCTTAATTTGCATTTCTTTTATGGTCAGAGATGTGGAGCATTTCTTCATGTGTCTATAGGCCATTCTTATTTCCTCTTCAGAGAAGTCTCTCCTTAAGTCTTTGGCCCACCTTTTAATGGGATGGTTGTTTCTTTGAAGATTTGTTTTGGAGAAATTCAATTTTTTAGCAGTAGATATATTTTAGATATGAGGCCCTTGTCTGTTGTATGGTTAGTGAAGATCTTCTCCCACTCTGTGGGCTTTCTATTTAACTTACTTGCAATGTCCTTTGCCATACAGAAGCTCTGCAGTTTAATGCAGTCCCATTTATCCAAACTTTCTTTAATTTCTTGTGTTTCTGGGTCTTTATTAACATTTTTTAAGAATTGTAACTAACAGTATGTATTATTATGATTGTAAAACATTCTTTAAGAGACACTGCAGTCTCCTGCTAAATATTATGAATCTTAGGGGAAAGTTGCTATAATCCAATGAGCCATAAATGTTCTAGATATAGCCAGAATAGCAGAGTCGAAAACTAACCATCAATTATAATTTGATTTATTTATTTACTGGGACTTTATATCCTATCTTCTTCCCAAAAGAAATGGAATGCTTTGCTGTCACTTCCTCCCTGCTTTCCAAAGATTGGGAAATGACAGCTCAGATCACGTTCTATTAGAGCCATAAAACCACAGCCCAGACATTTGTTATTTAAACACTAGGACTAGGACTACTCATCTTAGATGACACTGACTGCTGTGAAAAAACCTGGTTCCTGTCACTGGGACAGGGCTTAGAGCTCCTGCCTCCTCCCCACTGTGAAAGAGATCTATAAAGGAAGCTGAGCTTCTGTTTCCTCCTCCCTCCCCCTCCCTCTCTCTCTCTCTCTCTCTCTCTCTCTCTCACACACACACGCACACACACACACACACACACACTTTACAGATTCAATTTACAGAATTAGCAAGAGCAGAACTGTAGCAAATAAGAAGATCCCTCAAAATGGTTTAGAATATAGCTAGTCAAAAGCTAAGAAATATAGGGAACACAGGTTCATGGTAAGGCATCTTGCAAATGCTAAACAAATAACACTACAGAAGGAAGACACTTTTACTTCCAGCCTACTATTGTACACCATTAAGAATGAGAGTTGCATTTAAAGTGAAGAAAAGAGTTTATAGTCATCTCTCTAGTTCATCTGATATTGATAAGCTCTCTCATAGGCTTCATAATGGTGCTATTTTTTGCTATATATGTCAGCCTTCTTACTAGTGGCTACACTGTCCCATGTCTGTTTAACTGCTAAATGATCATTAAATATTTTTAATATTACCCTGAGCATAGAAATTGTCAAAATACCTTTCATAAATTTTTTTTAATTTTCTGTTTCAGTACTAAGGCATTGTTCCTGAGCTTTTGTGCTCAAAGCTAGCATTCTACCTCAGTTCTACTCCCAGTTTTTTGCTGCTCAATTAAAGAAGAGTTTCACAGACTTTCCTGCCTAAGCTGGTCCTAAGCTCAGGTCTTGAGTTCAAGCCCCAGGACCAGCAAGGAAAAAGCTAAATTCCTTTTTTTTAATGTTTGTTAGATAATACAAACATTGCTCCCTTTTTTAAAATTTTCTTTACATACAATTAAATATGAATAATTAGAAGAATGGATTAAAGCTATAATGCTGAAATAGAAACGTGCCCCATGTCTTCCAAGTGTGAAAAGAAAGCCGAAAAAAAGACAATATGTTTTCATGAGCACTATTCTAGAAAAATATTTTCAACCAACTCATTATAATCAATATGTGTATGTAAATGCATAGGAAATGTTTAGAAGAGTACACACCCAACTGTGAACATGCTCCCTCTACAGATGAATCATGTGGAAGAAGAAAAAAAAAGAACTTTGGTATGTATTCTAGTTATATTTGTGCTGTTTGAATTTTTAGTAAAAATCACATTTGTGTATTGCTTTCAGCCTTACATAAAGAGAGGAAATATATATGTATGAAACATAGACAAACTCTTTTAAGTGAATAAAGCAAAAGGCAATAATACATCATCAAAGCTAGACATTAGGCCGCCGAGGGCTGCGTAGAATGCAGTTCCACCTCATACTACTCAAATCTCTACCTATGGATTTAAAGGCCTTCCACAGTAAAGCAAAGGGTCTCCTTATGTTGATATCATTGCTTTCTACATGTTAATTTTACCCGGGAAAGAAGGATTCTAAGCCAAGAAAATTTTTCTCCTGGGAATTTTGTTTTCAGTCCAATCAGTTTATAATCTCTTACATAGTTAGTTCAATGTATGCTAGCCTTATGTGAATATTCAACACACACACACACACACACACACACACACAGCCTGAGACTAAAAGAAATCAAGGCCAAAAGTCTTCTGCATCCTTACCTGACATATTTTATTGGAAGAAAACCCTAGCTTTGTTTTCAAAGGTGAGGGAGAAAATGACTCACCCTTTTGTGACTCAGCTACAGCTGATGAGCTGTGACTCAGTTCTGCCACCTGGAGTTAGTGCAGACCCTACAAGCTAAAGGGCTTAAATCATGACAATGCTAATTAACTCACACCAACTGGTTACAAATGTAGGAGGCATCCACAATTCCACTAATGTATGTTTATTCACTAAAATGCCTTACAGAACTCAGGACAGCATTACATAACTGTCGCAATTTTATTATAAATGGTATAACAGGACGTCAAATGAAAACACACACAGAGCAAGCTTCCAGGAGGTCTTCAACACAGAACTTCTTGCTGATCTTCCTGGAATCAGAGCATCATACACACACACACACACACACACACACAATTCCACTAATGTTTTTGGGTTTTTTTTGTTTTGGGGGGGTCTGGGGGGGGTTGTTTTGTTTTGTTTTGTTTGCCAGTCCTGGGCTTGAGCTCAGGGCCTGAGCACTGTCCTTCGACTTTCTCAAGGCTAGAGCTCTACCACTTGAGCCTCAGCACCACTTCTGGCTTTTTCTATATACGTGGTACCAAGGAATCGAACCCAGGTCTTCGTGCATGCTAGGCATGCACTTTAACCACTAGGCCAAACTCCCGGCCCCTACAATTCCACTAATGTATGTTCACTCACTAACATGACTTACAAACTCAGGACAGCGTTACATAACTATCACAGTTTTATTATAAACGATATAACAGGAACCATCAAATGAAAAGTCACATAGAGCAAAATTCCAGAAGGTATCCTGGAACCAGAGCAACACACACACACACACACACACACACACACACACACACAATCACCACCATGTCACATCACAACTACACCAACTTCACCAACTACAAAGCTTCACTATTCAGAGGACCTTTGTGCTCTGGGATTTTCTTCTCATTTTGTTACATAATGATGATTGATTAATGAAGACATAGCCCCATTTGTTATGAAATGGAAAGGCCTGGGAAACAATCACATTAAGTGAAACAAACCAGGCCCAAAGAAATGTAGGTTGCATGGTTTCCCTCATTTGTAGTAACTAGAAATGTCTATAATATTCTTAGCAGGGGATCGCAAGAGCCCATAGGGCCATGTATAATGAAGTGTATCAAAATGAACAAGAATTGGTAACAAGCGGTTCTTATTATGTCCTATATGCAGTTATTTCTATTTGTTTTCTTTCTGTTTTAATTTTCTGTGCCCTTTGACTTGTATATAAGCTTATCTGATCTGAGGAAGGGAAAGGGAATCACAGAAACTGCAGTACAAAGGATGAACTAATACAACAATGATACTCACTAGACACTATGTTGAAGATGAATCTTACAACTTGGGGGGAGAGGAGTGGGAAGAGGTAAGCAGGAGAAAATGAAGGAGGGGAAAACAATGTTTACTTATCTAACTCTAACACCCCTGTTCATCACCTTTACAATAAAGAATTTATTTGTAAAGTGTTTAAGAAAAACATAAATATAACTCAAACTCTAGACCCCTATATCCCTCTTCAAAGATAAAACTGGCTCAGAATCTCAACCCTCTGAGGCATGAGTGGCATTTTCGGTGACCAGCCCCCAACCTGAAACAATCTCAGAAACCACCTGGTAGTGAGCATCTCACTACCAGAAATTCAGATGGGATTCCATGGAATCAGGAAAAACAAATACTTTCACTGCCTGAGAAGTTCCAAAGTCTGAAGAAGGTCCAAGCCTGCTGCCATTAACATGGCATACTTGATTATTTATTCTACTAATTCAGGGACTTCCATCAGATATTCATGCTTTACTTTATCTTCTCTATGATCCTGAATCCCAACCGTGCTATATGGTTCAGTGCTATCAGTTCTAGAAATTTCAGATCTACAGCACTGCCATGTCTTAGCTCTTAGGCAAATTACCTTCTTACACCTCTTTTACCCCACCAGTAAAATAAAAAATGATAACTATACCTTGTTTTCCTGATAATCATCATGCATAATTAAGAGATGACTGTATACTAAATGTGGTAGCATAAGCAAAGTGTTTTAAAAAAGTACCTGACACTCAGTAATGTTCATTTTTATAGTTATCTTAATGGAATATATGGATATTAATTAGTAAATGTTTCAAGTTGGTGCAAAGAGTTTAATGTTATGCAAATTATATTTAAGTCAAATATCCGATCCCAAGACAATATATCAATTTATTCCAAATGTAAGGAAGTTGGATTAAATAATAATGAAGGTAACTTTCAACTCAGAATTGCTATAATTAAATCAGCTAACCTCTTGTCACATAAAAGAATTCCAACACCGTAGCTTTATTGGTCTGACCTCTCTCTATCTATGTATATGCTTTTAATTTCTTTGATACTGGCAACTCGTTGCAAGTAATTCTATAATTAACAGAGTTGAACAAAATGAATAGTAGGAGGCTATAACATGTCTTACCTCAGAGAGGGTTAAAGATTAATGAGATGAGGCAGACAGAGAGAAAAATTATATACAAATACAGTAATAATACTCAATGTACATACATGGAAATGGAAGTAGGAAATTTACAGTAATGGATGGGTTTGGGATACATAGGGTAAATAGTGATAAAAAGCGGATGATACTAATCAAGAAGCATTGTACACACAAATTGACATGTTGAGTTGAAACATGTCAATTTAACATATTATTTAAAGATAATAAAGAGTGATATAAGAAAGGGTGTCAATGCATGTGAAGTAATGCACCTTCTATCTGGCGAATATAATGTAACCCTTCTATTAATTACAATAAAAAAGTGATATAAAAAGGATTCTAATTCGATTATTCAAAACTAGTTTATTGGGATTATTGAAAGTAGAAAGAAGGTAGCTCTGTCAATACATACAGAGGCTCCACTTCAGAGCTATAGAGCTGAAGTGTCTCTCAGACAAAAGCTGAGCATACACTCAGTTCTGTTGGCATATAACAAAATGGAGAAAAGCCAATTATCTTCTCTACAAAGGTAAGTCCATTGTATCCTCCGTAGCTTGGAACTAGAAAGAATCCGCCTCTTGTCAAACTCATCCATTATTAATCATTATGTCCCTCTGTTTGCCTTTTGTTCAACATTTCTTTTTCTTTTCCTGTGTGCAACTTATCCACAACACTTGGTATCACAGACAGCAAGACTTTATGAAAACCATTTAGAATTTCCAATATCCTGCATCTCTTTCCCTCTGATTATTTCTTATTATTTTACCCAGAGGCTAAAATTCTGCAAGTTACATCTCAGTAGGAGAAAAGTAAATCACACTATTTCTCTACCTCTATAGATCAATATATTGAGATGAAAATATTACATGGTTTTAGTTCATCTGGAAGCTTAATGTTCAATTTTTAAGAAGTAAACAGGTTCAATGTTGAAGAGGTGTAGATCTTAATTCACATTTAACTAATCAATAAGCAACTATTTCCTTGAGTCTGGCTCTATGTTTCAGCCTATCTGCAATTATGTGTTCCATTCAAAATGTCTCCAAGAGAAAATTGAGTGCTAAGTATAAATAAAGACATTACTAGGAAAATTAAGTAACAAGTTTGCTTAGTTAAACATAAACAAGGATAATAAATAACAAATGAGGGGAGAAAAATGTAACATCTAGGAGTCTTACTTTGGAGCATACTCCGGCACTGCTATGACTTTTAGCTTGAGAAATGTCTCTACTTAAAAGTGAGCTTATTGGTTTTGGTAACTAAAACATCAGAAAATGGACTGCAGGAGCTGAATTGGTCAGATTTATGGCTGGATGATCTGTAGGAACTACTACAGCTAATGGCAAAATATCCATCCGGAGAAAGCACTTGAGTACCATAAAATGTGGCCTGGGCTCTGCCTCCTGCTTCATTCAACATTTTATAAATTTTCTATCTAAACGAAGACACATGAAGTGACTTTCGCTAGAGTGTCATAAGAAAACCAAAGACAGCACTGATATGATTGATGATTGAGAGACACAGTATTCAAAAGGATCTTGGTGATTTTTGAAGTAAGGACAATGGATCTGGGCCTTGACAGTGGAGGATGCTAGTTTGATTTGCAGATGCCTTTGGAGTTGGTGGGTTCCAGAAAAGTCTTACTCTCCTTAAATGATTGGTTCTTGATTTCCCTTGATGGTGCACACATTTGGTTTGCTTTGGCTTATATTTAACATCTTTGTTAGAATGGAGTGTTCACTGGCTGTTTTTTATATGCTTTGATTATGTTCACATCCGATTTGCTTTTTACTTTATTAAGACTATTTCCATGTACCTTGTGTGGTTTGGGGGCTATGTAAGCGGTGTGTTGGCGTATTCAGGGCGTGTCGGGCTTCGTGAATGGAATCCCTTGCCGCTCAATAAAGTTCTCCAATAAAGACTTCAAATTCGGCCTTTTTTAAAAATCGGGGCTTCTCTATTCTCATGACTGGCTCTACCAGACCACCATTTAAAACAGCAGAAAAATCAGACAAGAATAAATGCAAAATCACGTGTTTGCATTTAGAGATTTTTTTTAAAATCACGTGAGTATAACATGGAGAGATGTACTTTGAAACCATTTCTTGTGAGAATTCGCTGTTAACTCTTAAAAATAAAATCAATATGCACCAATAGCACAACGCAATGATTCTGAAAAAGAGCAATGGAAACTTGGGCTTCATTAGCCAAGGAAGTGCTCCAGCTTAAGAAACTGAGAACAGCACGGATCCTCAAGGTTGCCATTTGAATTACTTTGGGAAAAAAATCATGGCTTGGTGATTAAGAAGATCACAAGCCACCTGAAGTTTTTGACTTACATTTCCAAGAACAGGACTAGGAATATTCATCCTTTGCTCTGCCAGAATTTTTCTCTGGTACTTCTCAAAAACCACTAACAAAAGCAGTTTAAGTTCTTCTCTGCTTCTGTTTATTGGGAAAACAGACCCAAATAAACAAGGAGAGGGTCTTCAGGAGACAGCTACTGTTAAGGAACTCAGGAACTTTAAAGGTGGTGTGGGAGATGTCCATATATGGACATGGAGGGATTCAAAGATGGAAGATTTATTTGACACACTGAAACTAGTTTTCAGAGAACTTTCTTTCCTACACTGGATGGAGTGAACAGGCTTTCCTTCCCCGTGTGGACCTCCGGAAGGAGAGAATCTAACTCTTCCATTATTTATGGGATTCTGACTAAATGAATGACTTTTCACAGGGTAACACCGACTGTTTGGGGTTTTGATTTTTGGCATTATATCATATCACTTCCAAAATATGCCACTCTGGCATACAGATAAGCTGACAGCAACTTAGAGAAAGCAGGCACAGGGTGACCTCTTTTGTCCCCACATATCAGCCTGAAATCAGACTATACACTCCCCTGTAAAAGTGACTCCCCCTCTCTACCCAACCTCACCTTCCACACAAAGAAAGGAATAACTTTATCACCACAGTGAGGTGGCATCCAAAAAGAGTATACACAAACACAGCACATAAGTGGCTCTTGTCTACCATTATTTTTCCGTATATTGGTTTCCCTAAATTTAGGGCTCCTTTCTTTTGTCTCCTCACTTCTTTTAAATTTTTCCACTTTCAGACAAAGGGATGTAAAAACCACTAAGCCTAGCCATTTTTTTCAGGGAATTTTCTCTTGCTACAAAGCATCACATGCCCACCTGTTTCATGTAAAACTGTTCAGATCACATATATTTATTTAAGTCTTCTCCTGTCTGCCTATTCTCTGTATTTCAAAGACCCAGTCAATGAATGTAAGAAAATAGAGAAAAATTTTCCCCACCAATGGGAAAGTTTAGCTTCAACACTTTTGTTTAAGAACTATTGACCATGGCCGTGAGTTTGGCCTAGTGGTAGCGTGCTTGCCTAGCATGCACGAAGACCCAGGTTCGATTCCTCGGTACCACATACATAGAAAAAAAAAAAAAGCCGAAAATGGTGCTAAGGCTCAAATGGTAGAGGTCTAGCCTTGAGAAAGTCCAAGGACAGTGCTCAGGCCCTGAGCTTAAGCCCAGGACTGGCAAAAAAAAAAAAAAAAAAAAAAAAAAAGAACTATTGGCCTACCAAGACATGAGAAAGGGTATCAATGTATGTGAAGTAATGCACCTTCTATCTGATGAATATAATGTAACCCTTCTATAAATCATAATAAAAATATGAGAAAAAAAGAACTATTGACATCATTCTCTTAAGTGACTTGAATTTGTTCCATAGAGGTATTATTGATACAAATGGCTTTACACACTATAATTCTACTCACACAATCCATACTCAGAAAGTATACTTCTATGGCAATCTTATTGTAGAAATATTGGTTATTGAAATAAATGAAGATTATAGGTTAAAGATTTATTTCATAAATTAATATGTTTCTATGACATACAAATCCTTAGCCTAATTTTGATTAAGTTCTAAAAATTAAGTCCCAGTGATTGTATATAGAGATTCCCTTCTTGAACACTTGTTTGTTAAACTTGTTATTTGAAATATGATGTAAAAACCAATGTTAATAAATTCTTTAATAAAAAAACTAAAAAAAGAAGATTTCCCTCAAAACCATTCCTCAAAGTATGGGTGGCAAAAGGGACATGTGAATAAAAAAGAAATAGGGTGGATATTGCTGAAAGAGTCAAAGAAAATGAAATAGGCAAGTTTTGACTGTATCAGCTAATGAGCAGGATTGACAAAGGCAGAGCTTTCTGTTGGTGTAAGAAGCTTCCACAATGAAAAGATCTTCAATAGAATAAGTTATTTCTCTGTGGAAGAGTTTAAATGGGAGTTGATAGATCTTTACATTGTATTGTAAGAAAAGATATAGCTCATAAATTTAAGGATAACCAAAGGATCTCAAGAAATTGCTAACATTTACTATGCAATTTTCTTAAATGTGAATATGATAAAAGGAAAAATTTCCCAACAAAATGAATACCAGAGAACTGGTATTTCAAAGGTATGGGGGAGCTCAGGAATAGGAGGAAGAGAGAAAGATGAGAGAATCCAGTTATAATACTCAATTAATATTCTGTGAAACTAAGGAAATTGAGAGGAGGTTGGGAGGGATGGAGGGGAAGATTAAAGGATTGATATCAATCAACATTCATTGAACATATAAAATCATTTATTGAATGGTAACTCCTTCATACCACTACTTAAAGATAATGAAATATAATCTTATATATTTGTTTATTTGAAATAGGAAAGGGAAGGGGGAAAGCAAGATAATTGGTAGGGATTGAGTGAGAGAAATGGGGACAAAAACATAAGAAGGGGCATTAATGTGTGTGAAGTAATGCACCTACTACCTGGTGAATGTAACTGTAACCCCTCTATACATTATCCCAACAGTAAAAATAAATAAATAAATAAATAAAAAGACTTTAAAAAAAGACAATAGCTGGGCACAGTGGCTCATGCCTGTAATCCTAGCTACTCAGGAGGCTGAGATCTGAGGATCAAGGTTCAAAACCAGCATGGGCACAAAAGGACTTGAGACTCTTATCTCCAATTAACCTCTAGAAAATGGGAAGTGGGTCTTGGCTCAAGGGTAGAGCTGAAGAGCTGAGGGACAATGCCCAGGCCCAGGGGTAGAGCAGTAGCCTTGTGCTGAATAGCTCAGGGACAGTGCCCAGGCCAAGTTCAAGTCCCATGACCCACAAAGAAAAGATAAAAAATATATAATCTGGAAAAAAGGCCAAAATAAAAAATAGCAAGATTTTGCTACCTGACTTCTAATGGTGAGATAAAGGATAGTAATATTGTTCAGTCAACAGAATGCAGCACACTTTGTATACATTTTATGAGTAAGAAATGTGAAGTTTAGCCCATTGGGCTTATTGAAAAATGAGATACAACAGATAATAATAAAGGGAGAAATTAACAAATATGGTAATGAGGTCAGCAAGAAAAAGTGTAAGAGCAAATGAAACATTTCCTGAATGAAAGCTAATGAACACAATTCTTGAGAAAGCTACTACATGACAATTCCAAAAAAACAAGCAGAATCAGAATTAAGATCTAAAAAATGAAAAAGCAATGATAATATGGAAATTAGTAGGAATTTTGAAATTATATAAGCAAATACATACCTAAGGTTAAAAATAGCCATGAGACTGTGACTGTGTACCTGTTGCAAACACTGACAAGTGAAAATTAATAACATGACTAACAAACTCAAATGGTTATGGGAAAGAATGGTGGAAGAATCAGGATGAAGTTTCTGAAGTTATCTCTCCTACTAGGGAGTCAGTAAAACTATCTACAATTCAAAACATGTCTTTTGAACTAGATAAAGGCATTATGTAATGTAATCTACCAATATACATCGTGTGTGTGTGTGTGTGTGTGTGTGTGTGTGTGTGTGTGTGTGTGAGAGTGTACTAGCAGAAAGGGTTTTAAATATTTTCATCATAAAGGAATAATGTATTTGTATAAACATCTAATTCAATTTAAAACTTAGAAGACAATTTAATCATGCCTATAATCCCACCTCAGAATCAGAGTTTAGAAGATTGGTGGTTCGAAGCCAGCCCTGGCAAAAAGTTCATGATGAGACCTCATTTCAACCAATAAAAGCAGAGCATGGTAATTCTTGCCTGTCATCCCTACTTATGCAGAAGCAGAAACAATAAGTTGACTAGGTTATCCTAGATATTAATGTGCAAACCTAACTAAGAAAAAGAGACAGGTCTGGGAGATATGGCTCAAGTGCTACAATGTCTGCCTAGCAAGTGCAAGACACTGCCAAAAAAAAGGAAGTATACAATATATATGTACATTGAAATAAGCACACGGTGCCCTTTATTATGTATAGTTTTTATGTTTCTATCCATCAGTAAAAAGTAATTTTTAAGTATGCTGTCTTGTCTCAATGCCTTTCATAGTCAAAGTGTTTTCTTAACTCTAGAGAAATCTTTTAAGGATAAAATTTTTGGCTAATGTATTTGCTTTCCATCAATATCTTCAGTTTCACCTAATTTAGAATTTTATTAAAAATTAATCTTATTTGTGGTTCTGGGAATCAGACCCAGGGCTATGCACATGTTGAGCAAGCTCTCTGTCACTGAGTTATATCTCCAGCCCTTAGGACTATTATATTTAAATTTATACTTTGATTAATATAGTATATAAAAATAATCTTATTGTAGCTCTCTAAGTGTTTAAACATTAGCTATCTGTAGCCAAAAGGCAAATGTTAATGATATTTACATACAGACAGCAGAATTTATAGTAGTATTTTTACTTTTATTACTTAAAAATCTGTGAATACTTGAATCTCTAGGAAATGAACATTATAATTTTAGAAAATAATAGCTCTAACTCTTGCTTTAAAAATGTGAACAAGAGAGTGGGGGGAGGGAAATGGGGACCAAGACATGAGAAAGAGTGTCAATGTATGTGAAGTAATGCACCCTCTATCTCGTGAATATAATGAAACGCTTCTATTAATTACAATAAAAAATGTATGGAAAAAAATGAAAACAAGGAACAGACATGACTAGAAGTAGAATGTTGAAATACTGGAAATTTCTTTATCCAAATATTGCTTGCTTTGTGAAATCATAGCTTCCAACTTCATATGTGTATATAGATACATATATATGTATATATATATATACATATATCCTTAATGGTAAGAAAAATATAATTTTTTAAAAAGCAAGATTTCTCTATATATCAATTTTACAATAACAATTAAAATTTTTAATTCTTATTAAAATTACACTCAGTATTTTTTCTCTTTTTTGTACATTTTTATTATCTTTAAGTAATTGTCCAAATGAGCTGCCATTCAGCAAAACAGTTTATGAATACAGGGCCTCTTGAACAATAACATAACCCTTTCTCATCATACAATCTCATCTACCCTTCCCAACCCACCTCTTCCCTTACTTCTCTTCATTTTTAGGTTATGCATTGAATTTTTTTTGCTATTTAATGAGGTAGTTTATGCATGCAATGCATCTTATGACATTCCTTCAGCATCTTTAAATCAACATTTTTTTAAGTGGTAAGATCTTGATGCCTTGTTTTACATCTTTATTTGTCATGACTTTAGTGGAAACATAAATGATAGTAATATTTTACAGCCAACAGAATCCAGCACCCACATATACCTATATAAATATACTTTAAGTATATATATGCATATGTATAATCTTTATACACACACACGCACACACACACGCACACACACACACTACTTTATATAAGCTGCCCTGAACTCCTTAATTTCTTGAGAGGGATGGGTCCTGTCTCTAGTTTCTTGTACACTTGGATATTAACTCTGTCAACTAGATTATTACATTACAGTCATCCATTTATTCTCCAGTTTATTCTCAAGTTTTTTGAGTGACATCCATTTTGTAATCCTTTGAGCTAGGCCCATCAGACAAGACCTTATCAAAAAGGAGGCTATAGACAGAAGACCATCCTTGGCACAAAACACAGACACAACTCAAGGTACAAAGAGTCAGAGGCAGGGGTCAAGTAGTACAACACAAGTATAAGGCCACAGCTCAAGATCTAATACTACCAAAAAAAATGGTATAAGGTAAATACAAGAAGTAAAAGATTGCCAAGTATCAAAATGTACCTCAGTTCTTGTTGAAATCTTGCTTTCTAATATGTGTTCATGATAGTATATGCTGTCTTAAATAACTAGAGTATGTCATATAATTCTATTTTTAAGTAAAAGTTCTATTTCTAGTTTTGTCTTTAAAAATTGCTAGACTGAATGAAATAGAACTAAGGACCCAGATATTAACCCACAGACCTATGGCCAACTAATCTTTGATAAGGGAGATAAAAAAAATAGAATGGAAGAAAGACAGCCTCTTCAACAAGTGGTGCTGGCAGAACTGGTTAAGCACCTGCAGAAAACTAAAATTGGATCCTTCTTTGTCACCCTGCACCAGGATTAACTCCAAATGGATCAAAGACCTTGAGGTAAAAGCCAACACACTAGGTCTCCATGGCACAGGTCGAAACTTTCTTAATAAGGACCCAGAAAGACAACAAATCAGAGAAAGGCTGGATAAGTGGGACTGCATTACACTGCAGAGCTTTTGTATGGCAAAGGACATAGCTAATTAACTAGAAAGCCCATAGAGTAGGAGAAGAACTTCACTAACTATACAACAGACAAAGACCTCATATCTAAAATATATCAACAGCTAAAAAAATTGAATCACTCCAAAACTAATCTCAAAAAAAACAACCATCCCACTAAAAGATGGGCCAAAGACTTAAAGAGAGTCTTCTCTGAAGAAGAAATAAAAATGGCCTATGGACACATGAAGAAATGCTCAACATCTCTGGTCATAAAAGAAATGCAGATCAAAACAACTCTAAGATTCCACCTCACTCTAGTTAGAATGGCCAAGATCAAGAAATCTAATAACAACAAACGCTGGCAGGGATGTGCCCAAGAGGGTTCACTACTACACTGTTGGTGGGAGTGCAAACTCGTTCAACCACTATGGAAAGCAGTATGGCAGTTCCTCAAAAGACTAAACATAGAGCTCCCCTATGACCCAGCAATTCCACTCCTTAGTATTTACCCAATTGTCCAGAAACAAGGACAGACTAAAGCCACTAGCACAATGATGTTCATTGCAACATTATTTACCATAGCAAAGATATGGAACCAACACTGATGCCCCTCAGTTGATGAATGGATCAACAAGATGTGATATTTATACAGAATGGAATTCTATGCTGCTGTCAGAAAGAATGACATTGCCCCATTTGTAAGGAAATGGAAAGACTTAGAAAAAATCATATTAAGTGAAGTAAGCCAGACTCAAAGGAACATAGGCTCGATGATTTCTCTCATTTGTCATAATCACCAGAAACCTTGGGCTCTCCTAGCAGAGATTTGCAATAGAACAAAACCTAGATACATAAGGCCATATAGTATGACACTAAATGAAAGGACCTCCAGGATATAGAGACAAAAGCCATATAATGAGTGGTTGTTGTCCTTAATGTACTATGTTATTTCTCATCTCTTTTGCTGTCTCATATTGTTACAGTATTTTACTTTGTTATCTGATATACTGTATATATGTTTATTTGGTTATTTGAAGTAGGATATGGAAGGGGGGAAAACAAGAGGAATGGGGATAAGGGGAGGGAAATGGGGTCCAAGACATGAGAAAGGGTATCAATGTTTGTGAAGTAATGCACCTTCTATCTGGTGAATATAATGTAACCATTCTATTAATTACAATGAAAAATGCTAGAGCAAAGAAGGATAAGGTAATTGCTGAAATAACGAGAGAAAAAATAAATAAAGGGAAAAAATAAGTGCTTGTGGACAAAGCATCCAAACCAGTGCTGTACTGGGAGAAGCAAATAAGATTCAGTGCTTAGTAAATGGCAAAGCAACTAAGAGGAGAAGGAATGAGAAATGATAGCTGCAAATCTCCAATCCTGGGGCTAAAAGGATGGCAATGCTTCAAACAACAATACAGTTTGGAGCAAGAATCTGAGTTCAAAATTCAGTTCAAATTAGACTTTGGAGTCCAGGAGTTTAACCTAGTGGTAGAGTGCTTGCCTAGCATGCAAGAAGACCTGGGTTCGATTCCTTAGTTACCACATACACAAAGAAAAGCCAGAAGTGGTGCTGTGGCTCAAGTGGTAGAGCACTAGCCTTGAGAAAGCACAAGAACATTGCTCAGGCCTTGAGTTCAAGCACCAGCACTGACAAAAACAATTTAAACTAAATTAGACTTTGGTATTAGGGAATCTGTAGACATCTGAGAACAACTATGCTATGGCTAGCAATTAAGAGTCCTTAGAAGAGAATGAGGTCAAATTAGAGACATTTACTCCTATCATTATTTTATTGTCCTATCAGATCCAACAGCTCTCCACTTCTTAACCAGGCACTGTAAACCTAGAACTAAATGCTGCAACTCACAGAAGCTTCAAAACCTCATTTGGTTTTACAGGCAGGAAGCATAGAAAGAAATCCAAGGAAAATAACTTCTTTCTACCTTTCCTAATAATCAAATATTTTCAATATAAGGGGGAAAAATCTTTCTCCTGTAAAATAGATTGTCTGTGACCTTATAATGTGATTCAATTTTATTGGTGTTCATCAGTAAGGTGACAAATACAAGATACTTTTCATTTTCTAAGTGCTTTACAAGCACTATATCAACTAATTAGCCGTGGAAAACCTGGTGTTTCTTACAAAAGACTGCTCTCCCTTTTCTGCCTTTTAGTTGAACTTTTTTTTCCACCTTTAAGTACAACATGCCCACAATGGGTGATATTTAAACTTTTCTAATGATTATAGCAAGCAGACTTTTTCCTTGAATTACTGTTTAAAAAAAATAGGTAAGCAAACTATCTAAGTAGAGAAACAGAGACAGCTATACTGTAGCTTAGAAAGCCCATGTGGGACCCAATAAGTTGCGTCAACGATGAAGGAGCAATGAGGAGATTCTTGCTGGAACAAATGGCTCTTTCCTCCTCCAGATGCAGATGACATAAGGACACTCACTCTATCTACACTTCAATGTGGGCACAAACTGAAATTCGTATTTACCTCCAGCAGCTTTAAAGTTAGTGATCACTAAACCTTTTGTCTGATGGACCCCAGGGTGATAGAGTTTAAAGTCACATTTTAAAGACACATTTAGGGTTCCTGTAAAAAAAAAAATCTCTTTAAGACTCGTTTAAGAATATGTTCTAGGATGTCATTCTGTTATGGTGCGTTCCTTTTACAAAAGTATATTAAGTCCTCTGAATTAGGGAAGGGAAACAACAAGATGGTGAGAGTACAGACAAAGGGTAAACCAGTGCAAGCCCCATACTCACAAGACACTATTTTGGAAATGAACTTTTCAATCTGAGGGGTGAGGAAAGGAGGGAAAGTAGGAGAAAAATGAGGGAGGAGGTAACAGTGTTCAACAAGAAATGTACTCACTACCTTATGTATGTAACTGTAGCCCCTCTCTACATCACCTTGCCAATAAAATAAAATTTAATTTAATTTTAAAAAACAGATTAAAAAAAACAGTAGTTTGGCAACCAAGTATAAAGATGGCTGTAAGGTTAATGGACAGAAATAATATGCAAGAATAATAATCAGTAGAGATGCAAGAACTTGGTTTCCAAGCAAGGAAAAAAGGGAAAGAGGAGAATTTGGCAGTCAGGAGAGAAAAAATGCCCACAAGTCTCTGCAAATCAGAGGGCATGTTCCAGAAGCCACAAGTGTAGTGTGAAAAAAATTCTCATTTTTCCTCTTTTCCCTTAGTATCCTCTTAACACCACCCCCCCTCAGAGCTTATATTTGTAATCATCTAGTCCCAGCAAACTCTGACAACCGAAAACAATTCTTTCCAAAGAAGTGTGTGCATCAAATTCCAGCCAGAAGCTGTGCCAGACTGAAGCATCCACATTAAAAAGCAACTACTGAGAGTTCCTCCACACTCCTCCCTCGATATGCTTTTTATCCCCCAGGCAAAAGTACTTCACCTGCAGCATTCTCTCCGCTACAGAATGCACTTATTTTTTTTAATTTTTGTAAGATGTTCTCTCGATATTTGCCTTCCTTAAGCAACGAGAGTATAGATTCAGGGTTTAGTCTAGTTATGAACCCCTTTTCTCACCCAGAAAAAGAGATTGACATCCCAGGTGCATATCCCAGTGAACTGGCAGAGAGATAGCCTCTTCTCCAAAGCTGATTAAAGCCATCTCTGAATAAGAGAATATTCTGAACAGACATGGGCAGCATACACGAATGCAGAATGGTGGATGGCTAAAAGCACAGGAAGAGCAGTATGTGTGGCTCCAGGAGCAGGAAGCGCAGGGGAAACAAACAGCCAGGTGCACAGACCCATGTAGGAGAGGCTGTGGGTGAAGAAGCCCAGCTCTGTGGGAACTTTGAACACAAGCACACAAGCTTACATTGCTGATAAGCCTGAACTATTTGGTGCCCCATTTACAATAACACTCCTTCCATTTTCTTTTTTCTTTTTATTTAATTTTATTGTCAAGGTGATGTACAGAGGAGTTACAGTTACATACGTAAAGTAGTGAGTACATTTGTGCTGGTCCTGGGGCTTGAAGTCAGGGCCTAGGCGCTATCCCTAAGCTTCCTTTTGCTACATGCTAGCACTCTAGCACTTGAGCTTCTTTTCTTTATTTTTTTTTTTAGTAGTTTATTGGAGATAAGAGTCTCACAGTCTTTCTGCCCAGAGATCCTCAGATCTCTGCCTTCTGAGTAGTGAGGCTATAGGCATGAGACACCAGTATCAGGGCGAGAAATTTTTAAAAATGTACTTCTACTGTCATTCTGGTTTTATCCAAATGATTGTCATTCCATTAGTCAGGTAATGAGTGCAATTGTTTTTGAGCTAAGTCATTCTTTCCTTTACTTACTCCAGAACATTATTTTTGAGGTTGTGTTTTTTTGTTATTTTTGTTTTGTTTTGTTTTGATTTTTTTTTTTTTTTTGCCAGTCCTGGGCTTGAGCTCAGGGTCTGAGCACTGTTCTTGGACTTTCTCAAGGCTAGAGCTCTACCACTTGAGCTTCACCAACGCTTCTGACATTTTTTTTTTAATGTGTGGGGGGGGGGGGTCTTGAACTCAGGGCCTCATACTCTGGCTTCGCTTTTTGGCTCAAGGCTGGTGCTCTACCAATTGAATCATACCTTTCTGTCCAAGGACAAGACCTTAAAGCCAACGATAAAGAGAAAAAAATCACTTCGTAAATCTTAAATATATGTGATTTTATTTGTTGATCAGACCTACAAAAAGCCATCAACAGGGCACAAGTTTGGAGGTATTAAAAACATAGCAGCTGGGGAAAGATATGCATGTTCAACATTGTACATGTACAATTATTTTTAACCAAAATATTACTTTCAGCTGCCAACAATTACCACAGGGATTTCTCAAGAGGAGCCTGACACTTCCTGGGAAGAAACACCAGGTTACTCTCCATGCTCTCCTGTTTCACAAATAACAGCCCAGAGGAGACCAGGAAGCCAAATGGCTCAGCATAAGGCCCGGCATATGTCTATTTCCAAAGCTCCAAGTACATTCATTTATTTCTGAATCCTGACTCTACATTCTTGGGGGGAAAAGATAATTCCACGACTCACATTTTAAACAACTGATACCCATCACTTGTTTTCAGGTCTTTGTTAAATATCTTGAGATAATCTCATTGCGTCCATATCTTTCCCATTTCTCCATCAAGAAGGTTAATTGAGAAAAACTCAAACATTGTATTTAATTCCTTGACTCAGTGTATAACACTCCTAAATATTTCAGTATATGTATCAAGATAGAATTTTTCCTACATAATCAAGTATAATTAAAACTAGTAATAATTCTTGAATATTAATAGCTTTACAAAGTATTTTATAAGCTTTTTGTACCTCAAAAGGCATTATGCCAGCTTGGGGATTCAGCTCAGTGTGACTGCACTTGCTTAGCATGTACAAGACCACTGTGGGGGGGAGCATTAATAATTGAAGCCCCTTCTCGGTGCTGGTGGCTCACACCTGTAATCCTAGCTACTCAAGAGGCTGAGATCTGAGGATCGCAGTTTAAAGCCAGTCCAGGCAGTAAAGTCCATGAGACTCTTATTTCCAATTAACCACCAGAAAACCACAAGTGGCACTATGGCTCCATGTGAAACAGCAGTAGCCTTCAGCTGAGGAGGTCAGGGACAGTGCACAGACCCAGAGTTCAAGCCCCACAACTGACCAAAAAAATAGTAATTATAATAATTGAAACCCCTTTGTACAACTACCTAAAGATAACTTTAAAAGTTCTAAAGCATTTAATATTTACATTAAGTAAATATAAACATTTCACTTACATTATTCTTTCTTATTCTCTGGACACTTTTTTTTTTTTGCCAGTCCTGGGCATGGGCTCAGGGCTTGAGCACTGTCCTTGGCCTTTCTCAAGGCTAGAGCTCTACCACTTGAGCCTTAGCACCACTTCCGGCTTTTTGCTATGTATGTGGGGTACCGAGGAATTGAATCCGGGTCTTCGTGCATGCTAGGCAAGCACTCTACCACTGGGCCAAACTCCCGGCCCCTCTCTGAACACTTTTTAAAAATATATTGTTGTGATAATGTATAAAGGAGTTACAGTTACATTCGTCAGGTAGTGGGTATATTACTTCTGAAACTTTGATACCCTTTCTCGTGTTTTTGTCCCCCTTTCCCTCCCCATTCGAGTTTTCCTGTTTTCTCCCTTCCCCTCCCTATTTCAAATAAACAAATAAGTGTATATACAGAATATTTGATAATAAAATCAGATACAGTAACCATATGGTATTAACCATAAGTGGAAAAAAAAGAAAAGAAATAACTTCACATAGTACATTAAAAACAGCAATCACAAAGGTAAACCTCTTGTTTCTATAACCTAGAGTTCCATTTGTTAATCTCATTGTTATGACCATATGTACGTAGCTTTTGAGCTATTGTGATCCTCTGCAAAGAAAATCCTAGATGTGGACATGTTTTTTTATCGGTGTACATGAATTGTACAGATTGCACTGTTATTTTCCATGTATATATACAATAAACACTGAACCAATCCATCCCACTCTATTGTACTCCTTAACCACTTTCCTTCTTTCATTCATTCTTTTCAAACAACATTCAGTAGGTTTTATTATCTAATGTATCATAGTTGCTTCTTCAATACTTTTACCTTTCCCCCTCCCCATCTGGCTGATTCTCCCAGACACCCTCCTTTAACTCATGCCTTATTATTATTATTATTATTATTATTATTATTATATTATCAGCAGTTTAGATCTAGATTCCTCAAAGAGTGAAAATATAATATTAACTTGACTTCAATATGATAATCTCCACTTCCCTCCATTTTCCTGAGCATTAAGGCTGCATAATAAACCACTTTGTATATATGTGCCATTTTCTTTATTCATTCACCTATGGATGAAGAGCCTAGGAATGACAGAAAGCTCTACGTGAGTGGGAGAAGACTGTGTCAACTTGGACATTTTCTACTCAATATTTGCATTGAGCTATTTCTTCAGAGTGCTAGATCCATTTAGGAAAGAAGAGATTCTCTTGGTGACTGTGTTGAGCACTATAGTTCTTGCCATTTTGTGGGCAGATCTAGAAATATATAATAAGACTACACTGACGTTTCCAGCTTAAATTTTAAAACTTTAGGGAATTTGCATAACTATTTTTGTTTGTGTCTCTCTCTTGACAACAAAAAAACAAGGTTCTTCATGACATTAACAAAACACATTTATGCTAGCAAATTCTGTGTATTATATCTTCAAACTAAGAATACCAATACAGTTATAAATACCATGAATGTTGCACAGTTTAAGATTTGTTGAAGTGGAGCTGTGGCTCAAATGGTAGAGTGTTCACCTTGAGCAAAAGATGCTAAGACTGCACCAAGGCCCTGTGTTCAAATCCCAGGAACAGCACAAAAGAAAAGAATTAAGCCTTGCCAGGTGCTGGAGGCTCATGGCTGTAATCCTAGTTACCCAGAAGGCTGAAATCTGAGAGTCATAGTTCAAAATAAGCCCAGACAGGAAAGTCTATGACATTCTTATCTCCAATTATCTACTAGAAAACTGGAAATGTCACTGTGGTTCAAAGTGGTAGAGCACTAGCTTTGAATAAAAAAGCTCAGGGGCGGAGCCGGGAGTTTGGCCTAGTGGTTAAAGTGCTTGCCTAGCATGCATGAGGACCCAGGTTTGATTCCTCGGTACCACATACATAGAAACAAACAAGCCAGAAGTGGTGCTAAGGCTCAAGTGGAAGAGCTCTAGCCTTGAGAAAGTCCAAGGACAATGCTCAGGCCCTGAGTTCAAGCCCAGGACTGGCAAAAAAAAAAAAAAGCTCAGGGATTGCACTCAGGGCCTAAATTCAAACCCCAGAAAAAAATTTTGTGATATTTCTTTGTCTTTAGAATATGCCTATGTGCCACAAATTATATTACAGTAACAGATTTATATGCTTCAAATATACTTGAAATATTTTGTCTTGTTGTAGGTAATCCATCAATTTTATGCATAAGTCATTGTTTCCTTTTCATTTTTGCAATTTCTTTTATAAAGTTCATTTTATTTTACTTTATAATGTCAAAAAATTTACACAGTTACAAAGCCAGCAATAAATCAAGGTGAAATTATAGAATGCAAGGTCCTCTCTGCCTCCTCCATCCCTTTGTGAGAAAGCTTTTCTTTATTAGTTGTGGTGGACTTATCTCTTTTTAACATAAGCCATGCACTCTATACAATGTTCTCTGTATTATGACAGTTAATTTTATGTGTTACCTTGACTAGACCATGCTGCCTGGGGATTTAGTCAGATATTGTTCTGATTTTCCTGTGTAAGTGGGGATGAAACCTACACTTCAGTCAGTGAACTCTGAGTCCAAATTGTGGGTAGGCGTATTCCAATCAGTTGAAGATGTGGATAAAGCAATGGACTTACATTCCCTGAACAAGAAGAAATTTTATCAACAAATGTTTTTCAGACTTGAATCACATCAACTCTTCTCAGCAGAAATCCATCAACCTACCCTGCAGATTTCAAATTAACTGAACTCCAAAACTGTGCAATTCATTAAAACAAATCGCATTTGGGTCTCTGGACAGTCTCAACACATTAGTATAATTATTACATATTTTATAATATATTACCAGCACTGTACCGAAATATATTATAAATATATCACATATAAATGCATATATTGGTATAGTCTTACCCCCTCTTCTGGAATAAAAGATGAATATTGTGGGGGCCGGGAGTTTGGCCTAGTGGTAGAGTACTTGCCTAGCATGCACGAAGACCTGGGTTCAATTCCTTGGTACCACATACTTAGAAAAAGCCGGAAGTGGTGCTGAGGCTCAAGTGGTAGAACTCTAGCCTTGAGAAAAATCTAAGGACAGTGCTCAAGCCCTGAGCTTAAGCCCAGGACTGGCAAAGAAAAATGAATATTGTTCTGTACCTTATGTATTCTGGAAATCTTTCCATAAGCTAGCATAGTTATTGTCCTCATCCTGTCTATATCTACAGAGTACTTGATTGTATGGCTTTTCCAAGATATACTTACCTTTACTGATGCATGTTTGAGTTGTTTGTAATATTTTATGGGACAGATGATACAACTGTAATTATCTTGTACATTGGACTCTGGGTTTTGTCAGTGAATTTTTGGTTCAGTGTGATTTTTCTTTTTTTCTTTTCTTTTTTCTTTTTTTTTTTTTTTGCAGTCCTGGGCTTGAGCTCAGGGCCTGAGCACTGTCCTTGGACTTTCTCAAGGATAGAGCTCTACCACTTGAGCCTCAGCACCATTTCTGGCTTTTTTCTATATATGTGGTACCGAGGAATCGAACCCGGGTCTTCATGCATGCTAGGCAAGCACGCTACCACTAGGCCAAACTCCCGGCCCTGATTTTTCTTTTTTGTTGTTGTTGCTGTTGTTTTGTTTGGAAGGACTTGGAGGATTTCTTTGTGATTGTTTTTCAAATTTACAGTTTGCAAAACAAAAACAGTGAATGTAATGTTGGGACTGTGTGGCTGCTAAAGAAGCTAGTAGAAATCAGGAGAGTAGGAAATATGCCTTGGGGACATCTCAGGAATTGATCAGAGGTCATCTACCATAGGCTCAAGGTTATAAAGGAGTAAACTCACTATTAACAGTTCACTTTAGCTGGGTGCTGTGGCTCTTGCCTGTAATCCTAGATACTTAGGAGGCTGAGATCTGAGGATCAAGGTTCAAAGCCATCCCGGGCACAAAAGGACCTGAGACACTTATCTCCAATTAACCTCTAGAAAATGGGAAGTGGGGCTTGGCTCAAGGGGTAGGGAGCTAGCCTTGAGCTGAAGAGCTCAGGGACAATGCCCAGGCCGAGTTCAAGCCCCATGACCCACAAAAAAGATTTGTTAGGAAATGGAAAGACTTAGAAAAAATCATATCAAGTGAAGTAAGCCAGACTCAAAGAAACATAGGCTCAATGGTTTCCCTCATGTGCCATAATCAGTAGAAACCTTGGGCTCTCCTAGCAGAGATTTGCAATAGAGCAAAACCTAGATACAGAAGGCCATACAGTATGACACTAAATGAAAGGATCTCTAGGATATAGAAACAAAAGCTATATAATGAGTGATTGTTGTCCTTAATGTACTATGTTATTTCTCATCTCTTTTGCTGTCCCTTGGTTATCTCATATTGTTACAGTATCTCACTTTGTTATCTAATATAGTGGATATATTTGTATTTGGTTATTTGAATTTGGATAGGGAAGGGGGGAAAACAAGATGAGGAGTGGGGGTGGGGGGGAAGGGAAATGGGGACCAAGACATCAAGGTATGTGAATTAATGCATCTTCTATCTGGTGAATATAATGTAACCCTTCTATTAATTACAATAAAAATATATGAAAAAGAGAAAGAGAGAGAGAAAGAAAGAAAGAAAGAAAAAGAAGAGAGAGAGAAAGAAAGAAAAGAAAGAAAGAAAAGCGTTCACTTCAGTGATACAAGGCACTATTTTGCAAATGAACTTTACAACTTGAGGGGGAGGGAATTGGCAGGGAGGGAAAGTGGAAGAAATGAGAGAGGGAGTAACATTGCTCAACAAAAAATGTATTCATTTCCTTACTTCCATAACTGTAACTCCTTTGTACATCACTGTTACATTAAATAAACACTATGTGTATACCTGGGGGAAAAAAGAGTTCACTTTAGAAGAGGGCTCATACAGGACTTTCTAAGGAAGTGTTTCTCCTCATTCAGTCATCCTGGCAAACACACTGGTATAAGGAACCAGGAGGTTCAAACTAGCGACAGAACTGGGAGGAATCATCCAGGTGAGGCTGGTTTTGCTAATCTTCAGAATGCAAGAGTCACAAGACCATGAACAGTTACACCCAGATGCCTAAAGGAGGCTGCAGAGTCCAGCACTGTATGTGAGTCAGGCCGTCTGTGGGCAGCCTGTGAGAGAGCAAGGCGGGCAATGGGAAGCCAAAGATGGAATGGGATTCCTAGGAAACGAGATATCAGAAACTTGAAAATGTCTACTGAGGAAAGCAAAGAAAAAGACAAAGATATGTCCACCACTTGTGCACGGCCCAGTTCTGGAACAACATGAGTACATCACCTTTCTTGAATCGTCAAAAGTTTTTACCAAGAGCCAACAGAGCTGTCAGAAACATTGAGACTGATTGTCATGACAAACATTGGCCAGTGAACAATACTTCCCATGACAATTGACACATGTGCTTTGAAATGGTTGCCATGGTAAAATCAGAGGAAAAAAGAAAATTGAAATTAGTGCTGCTGTGATACTTTACATAGTATCCATGCTGATTTTTTCTGTACAAATTATTACTCAGTTTTTGTTATAACAACAAAGTTTTATGGACAACCACATAGTTTTCACTCTAAGAAATTAGGGAAAGAAGTATGAAGAGAAGAGTGAAGAGACCTCTCCAGGTGAGCAGAAAACATGAAAATGTCTGTTTCTCATGTGAATACTCACCTCTGCATGCTGAGAGGCCTCCGAAGGATTTTAGTATTCAAGTTGGCAAACTCATCCATACTATTAGATTTCAGCCAGCCTCTTTCCCCAGTCATCAACCAGTGGGTTTGTCAAGAAAGTGGACATAGAGGGGTGGAAGGTACTCATGGACTAATCCACCTGGACTTCCACATGCCAAAAATCACACCATGAAAAATAAGGTAAGAGTTAATATGTTTAAGGTGCCTAGGGTTTATTCCTGTAACCATAGCTACTCAGGAGGCTGAGATCTGAGGATCACGACTAAAGGTAGCATGTGCAGAAAAGTCCATGAGACTCATATCCCCAACTTAACCACCAAAAAGTCAAAACTGTGGCTCAAGTGGTAGACTGACAATCTTGAGTGGAAAAAAAAAACCACGAAAGGATACTGCTTGTGTCCCCAGTAGTGGCACAAAAGAAAATAAGGAAGGAAAAGTTAATGTGTTTAAGAGAAAGAGTAAAAAGGTTAAATTTGTGCACAAGTGGCACCACTTTAGCAGAAGTTGGGCAGTATTGGGAGAAAAATGAATCAAGTCTCCACAGAGCAACACTGAACTCAACAGCACACAATGATTTCCACACAATTGAAGAAAACACAGGACTGAAGCATTCATGACTTCAACAGCAGTCCCCTTTTCTCTAACACCACAGGGTTACTGTACATAATTTGAGAAGAGGTAGATTGTGGAGGTTAATTTTACATATCAATGTGACTGGCTAATGGAAGTCCAGCTATTTGGTTAAACTTATGTTGTGAGTTTATCTGTGGGGATGTTTATGGATGAGATGCACATATGAATGAGTAAACTCAGAAAAGCAGTTGCTCTCTTCACTGTGTAAGTGAAAATTGGTTATCTCTCCATGATTATCTTCAAGTTGGTCTCTGCCTTCTCTTGCTTTTTATATTCTTTAAAATTTCTTATGTATTATGTATTATCCCTTTTATGAAACATAAATTTATTTTATCTTCCCAGTCTTTTTTGCCATGTAATGTTATTTTTATTTCTCTCTAATAACTACTCCACAAAAGTAATTTAATCACCACCACAGAGAGAAACAAACATTGTTTTCACAACTTTTATAGCACTGTAAGGTGTCATTCCACTTTCTACTCAATCCGATTTCTGCTTTGATCTTTTATGTGAGCCTACTGCCCAAATTATACTATAGGTGCGGGTGTGAAATTCAAGGTGACTATTAAAATGGAGCTTCCGGCCCTCATTTACTCCTAGGAACAATAAGGCCTTGCCATCAGGACAAGACCGTTCATTCAACCTACATACCTGTCTCTCAAGGTTTTTGGCTCTGAGAAGTAGAAGGGCCCCATTTGTCTTTTTCTGAAAAGGTTAAACAATGTGCTACAAAAGAATGATTTATTTCAGCTTTGATTCTCAATAAAATAGAGTCAAGAAGTCAGGACTGTAGTTCCTGGGGTATGGGGGAAGGGGTGGCAGGGAATATATGACAACAGCTGGCAAGGATTCTTACCAAGAGCTCATTGTGTCGCAAGATGGAGCCTCTCCATGACAGGGCATAGAAGCAGTGGCAGAAGCAGCAGAAGCAATATCCTTGTATTGGGCCCAGAGCATTACTGAATCACACGCTTCCAGAGCCTCTCACTTGTGGTGAATGTGCAAGAGCATACAACTTAACAAGTGGAAAATGGAATTAAAATCAGTAAGGAAAACTATAGAAGTTTAGAAGCAAGACCCCTCATTTACTTAGTGAATGTATCCACATTTACTGATGGTTTTGAAATAGGTTTTCAGGGAGAATAAAATCTTTGACTTTCCACCAGCAAGCGCAAGACTTTAGAAGCAAATACTCTCAAAGATAAAATTTTACCAAAACATGAGAAAGGGTATCAATGTTTGTGAAGTAATATACCTTCTATCTGGTAAATATAATGTAACCCTTCTATTATTTATAATAATATATATACATAAAAGATAAAATTTTGTGGGGCCGGGAGTTTGGCCTAGTGGTAGAGTGCTTGCCTTGCATGCATGAAGACCTGGGTTTGATTCCTCAGTACCACATTCATAGAAAAAAGCTGGAAGTGGTGCTGAGGCTCAAGTGGTAGAGCTCTAACCTTGAGAAAGTCCAAGGACAGTGCTCAGGCCCTGAGCTCAAGCCCAGGACTGCCCCCCCCAAAAAAAGATAAAATTTTGTGTATTGATAGGTCATATCTTTCCTAAAAGCAAGTGGGTTTTTTTTTTCCGTTTTCTTGCCTTGTGTCACTTTAATGGGATTTTTTGCTTTGATTTGACTTGTTTTGTTTTGTGTCTTTTGAGTTCTTTTGAGATGAGGTTGTGTAAGCTCTTTCCATGCCTCTGAGCCCAAGCAGAAGCTCCTATTGGGGACACATCGTGGAAGGGCTGCTAGTGACTGGAGATAAAAGTAAAATAAAAGGAGAAACATGCAAAAGGGAAAGAAATGGAAAGAGCCAGAACCAAATGTCTCTGCCTCAAAGCTTTATTTGAAGCAAGTTCCTGTATATAGGACCTCTTCACCTTCTGAAAAACTTAATAAAGAACCTCCCCTATACTAGTCCGACCATGTTCACTGCAGCATCATTTATCATAGCTAAGCTATGGAACCAACCTGGATGCCCCTCAGCAGATGAATGGATCAAGAAGATGTGGTATATAGGCACAATGGAATTCTAGGCTTCTATCAGAAAGATTGGCATTTCCCCATTCATAAGGAAATGGGAAGTCCTAGAAAAAATTATATTAAGGGAAGTAAGCCAGACCCAAAGAAACATAAACTTCATAATATGCCTATACTATCTTTAACAGGGGATCACAACAGCCCAATTGCTAAGTACATAGAACCATATATAATGAAGTGCATCAACATGAATTCCAAGAATTGGAAACAAAAGGTTTTTATTATCTCCTGTACATAATTATTTCTCTTTCTCTGTTTTAGTTTCCTGAACCCTGTGTCTTGTATATATGTTTATCTAATCTGTGGAAGGGAAAGAGAATCCCAGCAACAGCAGGATGGGTCGGGGGTTAGGAAGGGCAAGCCAGATAAAATTAGGGAGGAGGTAAAAGTGTCTTTTAAAAAAATAAATGTACTCCTTATCTTACTTATGTGACTGTAAACCCCTGCTCATCACCTTTTTAATAAAGAGAAAAATAGATATATATTATACTTTAGTAAATGAAAAAAGATCTTCCACTAAAAGTTTCACTAACTCCACAAGCCCATGTTTAGAAGAATGACTTTCTTGTCCTCAAAAGCTTGGAGGAGGGGAAAAAGAAATGGGAAGGAATGGAAGAGACAAAAAGGGATAGAAGGGAAGTAAAGGCAAGAAAGAAGAGACAAAATGGACGATCTTCATGCTATAAGTCCCTATAGAGGACAAACACTATAGTCACACAGGTTAAGTGGGGACACTAACCCCAAAGGATCCACTTAACAAAGCAGACCAAGTGGGCCTATTGGTCATTAAATACATAGGAGATCTTGCTATGACATTCTACAACCAGCAGTTGGATTGGATACTTATATTCCCTTTTGGGTACTGAAGAGCTAGAACTCCTTCTGATATCACGGGAGACTTCCCTGGCTCTGAGTTTGGGAAGAGGCTGAACTTCCTCTTTCTGTAAAACCTGAAAACGCATGTGACTTTATTTTCTACTCAATTTGAGATGGCTTCTTAGTAAACTCTCATATGCCTCATTCAGGTATACCAAACCTAGTGCACACTGATTTGCTGCAATGCTCTTGGAGATCCCCACTTAATAGGTTACAGTAATGCCTATTGTAAGATTTGCAGTTTTAAAGAGTTCTCAGCTAGTGCTGCTGCTGTGGCTGCTACACTTCTTCAACTAAACTGACAGCCTCTGCCATTCCTAGGAATCACTTCAGTGCCTAGCTTCAGCTAGGCACTACTGATGTTAAGGAGTAGAAACTACAATGTGTGCTTTCTGGTCACAAAGAGTCTATAGCAAGTCTAGCTTGCTGGCGCTGCAAGGGCAGTGGGGGTACTGTCTGTATGGACCTTCCTGGATTATTGCTGTAGGAGCACAAGTGCATGAGGAGGAGGATAGTGTGCACATGTGGTTTTGAAGAACCAATTTTGAAGAAGAGCCAACAAGTCATTTTTCTGCTAAATGTATTGAACTCTATTGTTCATATATACGACTTCCACACAATTTTTTAAAACTATCAAATATAAAGACAAAGCCTTTGAAATTGTAAGTTCTCAGTACTTATCAATGGTCATGCACTCAACAAATAAGAGCAAATTATCATTTACTAATATTATCGCTGTTGGTGATCTTATTTCCTAGAATGTAAACAGAACTTGATAAAAATTCAACTTTTTATTGAAGGATTATCCTTTAATTCAAGAAAGGCTGATACAAAGGATGCTTATAATTTCATCGAATGTACTTTCTCCAAATTGTGCTTCTTTATTTTTTACTTTTTATTTTTTTATTATCGGGGTAATGTATGGAGGGGTTACAGTTACATTCGTCAGGTAGTAGGTGCAGTGCATTACTTCTCACATATTGATACCCCTTTTCATGGTTTTGTTCCCATTCCCCTACACCCACCCCCTCCCAATCATCTTGTTTTCCCCCTTCCCTTTCCTATTTCAAATAAACAAACAAATGTATATACAATATACAGGTAACAAAGTCAGATACAGTAACCACATGAGATTAACCAGAGGGAAAAAAAGAGAAGAGAATAACATAGTACATTAAGAACAACAATCACACAAAATAAAGCTCTTGGGCCGGGAATTTAGCCTAATGGTAGAGTGCTTAGCTAGCATGCACGAAGACCCAGGTTCAATTCCTTGGTACCAGATACATAGAAAAAAACCAGAAGTGGTGCTGTGGCTCAAGAGGTAGACCTCTAGCCTTGAGAAAGACCAAGGACAGTGTTCAGGCCCTGAGTCCATGGCCCAGGACTAGCAAAAGAAAAAAAAAGATAAAGCTGTTGTTTCCATATCCTAGAGTTCCATTTATTTAGTCTCATCCTATATAATCCTTATGTACCTAGGTTTTGAACTGTTGTAATCCTTTGCTAGAAGAGTCCTAGATGTGTACTAATTATTACAAATGAGGGAAACCATTCAGCCTATGTTCCTTTGGGTCTGGTTTACTTCACTTAATATAATTTTTTTCCAAGTCTTTCCATTTCTTTACAAATAGGGCGTTGTCATTCTTTCCAATGGCAGCATAGAATTTCACTGTGCATAAGTTCCGCATCTTCTTGATTCAATCATCTACTGAGGGACATCTGGGTTGGTTCCATGTCTTAGCTATGCTAAATAATGCTGCAATGAATATCGTTGTGCTAGTAGCTTTACTATTTCCTTGTTTTTGGACATTTGGGTAAATGCCAAGGAGTGGAATTACTAAGTCATAAGGGAGCTCTATGTTTAGTCTTTCCAGGAACTGCCATACTGCTTTCCATAGTGGTTGAAGGAGTTTACACTCCCACCAACAGAATAGTAGTGATCCCTCCTGGCCACATCCCCGCCAGCATCTGTTGTTAGATTTTTTGATTATGGCCATTCTAACTGGAGTGAGGTGGAATCATAAAGATGTTTCCATTCCTTGGAGTTCATTACAATAATATCATTTTATATGATTATATGCATAGAACTATTGAGCCTTTGCAATCTTCTGAGAAGATTGGTCTCACTATGTGAAGGTTTAGAGTCCTGTATAATTTATTATGTCAAAGTTTAGGGTTCTTTTCTTTTTATCATGAAATGTGTTGAGTTGTAGATTTATAGATATATTCTCATTGCCACGAATGAGGGAAATCATGTAATCTATTTCTTTTTCTCTGGCTTTCTTCATTTCATATTTTTCCAAGTCTTTACATTTCCTTATGAATGGCACAGTGTCATTCTTTCTGATGGATGCATAGAATGCCATTGTGTGTTTTCATGATCTGTTCATCCTCTGAGGGGCATCTGGGTTGATTCCAGATCTTGGCTAGGATAAACAATGCTGTGATGAACATAGTGATACCTATTTTAAATACTATCCTTCATTACATTGCATTTTCCACTTACAACACATTGCTTATAATACTTTATTTTGTTTCCCTGGTCACATGTTCCGTGTTCAAGAATTGAGAATGGAGCAGCTCAAGTTTAAAACTGTGCCCCAAATCAGTAGAAACCTTGGGCTCTCCTAGTAGAGATTTACAATAGAACAAAATCTAGATACATAAGGCCATGTAGTATGATACCAAATGTAAGGACCTCCAGGATATAGAAACAAAAGCCATATAATGAGTGATTGTTGTCCTTAGTGTACTATGTTATCTCTCATCTCTTTTGCTATCCCTTGGTTATCTCATATTGTTACAATATTTCATCTTGTTATCTGATATTTTATATATAATCATATATATAAATATATATATATTGGTTATTTGAAATTGGGTAGGGAATGGGGGGAAATCAAGATGAGTGGGAGGGGGGAGGGGGAAGGGAAGTGGGGACCATGACATGAGAAAGGGTATCAATGATTGTGAAATAATGCACTTTCTATCTGGTGAATATAATGTAACCTTTCTATTAATTACAATAAAAATATATGGAAAAACCTGTGCCCAAAATTCCTGAATTTGGATCCTTCAATATTTTATTTACCATCTTTTGGTAACCATCCTAAAAGAGGTTCTTACCATCTCTTTTAAGGACTTGCCTAATTAGGAAAAGCATTGCTGGGTTAATTGACCTTTTGATTACTTTGGAGTCAACTGATTAAACACTTGAAAATTCATGTTCCAGTTAAAAGGAATATAATCAAGGAAATGATACCCTACCATAGTAGTAGGTAGGCCTTTGAGTACCCCACAGAGAAGGAATAAACAGCAAAGAATATCTTACTTTGAGGAAGGACTCCTAAGAGTCTTCTTAGAGTTCTTTCTAATATGGTTCCTCCTTATTCATTACATTTCAATACTAAACACTAAAAATAAGTAAAAATGTATGTGCCTGTGTTACAGACATTGCAGTGAGCTGTAGAACCAGAATACCTAGGTTCTCATCTCAGCTCAACCACTCATTATACATAGAACCCTGAGCAAGTTACTTAACGCCTCCCCATCTGAAAAATGGAGATAATAGTGTTCCTGAAATCATAAGCCTATTAGAAAAAGTAAAATAGCTAATATCATGAGAACTCTTCCTAGAAGAGGACCTGCACATAGTTAAGTGCTATGTGTTGAATACTTTCTCCCTTTTCAAAAAAATACCAAAATTAGTTAAATGCATAGATAAGGAAATAAAGACACAAGTTACATCAAATTTTCTTCAACTGAAAAAATTATTTTCACTCATTGACCAAGGAAGAAGTGAATACATACAACACAAATTTTTAGGGCAATGACAGTCTATTCTTCATGACACTCTAAGAGTAAGCACATGTCATATATTAGTCAACATTTACAGAACTACAAACACCAAAAGTGAACCCTCTCCATCAACTGGTTGATTAATTATAGCAACTGTGCCCCATTGAGACAATATGTTACTGATATGGGAAACTACAAAAGAATAGAGGAAGTGTATGGAAACTGGAGCTTCCAATTTTTCCCTCAGCCTAAAATTACTCTAAAAGAATAAGCTATTAAAATTCTTTTAAATCTCTGTACAAAGACAGCTCCCCAATGTTGAAAGCCTCAGAGCAAGAGCAGGGTATAGTTTATCAAGCAAAATGGTATGTACATGCAATTTTCCATGAGTATTTTTTATTAAATAGCCTTAAGCTGTTTTCTTAGACTCTGAGTGAATAAGTCGAGTTTACACTATGACTTATGATTCATCCTGGCCTATTTGCTACAAACTAGGGAAAAAAATCTCCCTGTCAGTTCCTTCACTGTGTTATTTCTTTGTGTCTTCTCATTCTCCAGAGCCTTCCACATCAGATACATTAGATTCTTTCCTACCTGACATTTATTCCTTTATTACAGTTATTAGTGTATGAGAGCATCTTATTTCTTTCCCTGTTTCATTGGATCCCAGAGTTCCCTGCATATCTAATACTCGCAGCATTCTTAAATTCTATGCCCCCTTCTCTCCCTTGCTGCCATGCTATCCTATCTCCCAGAAATAACTCCCATTTTTCCTCTCCTAAACTCCTCCTGTATTTCACCATCTCTCTGAAGGATTAGTTCATCACCAGCTTAGGATAATATATGGCTGAGACGTGAAGAATACAGAGAAGAATGGACTACAATGACATTAAGATATATTCATCAGAGTTCTTTAGAGAAACAATAGGCTAGAGATTTCTGAGAACTGTAAGAATTGGCTCCTATAATTTTGAAGGCTTTCAGCCTTCAGTAATAATTCAATCCAGAGGAGCTATGGGCAAGGATTGATTAAAAAGTCCCCTAATTCTGAACCAAAAGTACCACTGTGCAAAATTAGTACAAGAAACATATCTCAGCCTCTTCCAACTATTCTATTGGAATTCTTGATGGGCTCAGGAAAGAGATAATATTTTATTGAGTCTGCTAATTCAAAGGTGAATTTCTTCTGGAAAACATTCAGTAGAATTGCCTAGAAATAATATCTCACCAGTTATCTGGGCCCATAAAACCAACCATCACAAATCCTATAGTGAGCAAACTTTGAAGTTGAAATGAGACTTTATCTGCATCTCAATCTCATCCTCTTCCACTAGACATCATCACAGTCACATAAGGGAAAAGTATTCAATTGCCCTCCCATTGCTCAGCAGAGCAGATAGAGACAGACTTCAGAAAATGCTTGTTGATGCTTACGTCATCAACAATACCCAGGAATCCAAATTAAACTTTCTTGTCTGGAGCTACATATTTTAAACTTAAATTGATATGTGGCTTTAAAAGACAACCAGAAATGTGAACATAGGAGTGAGGGAATTTGGCAATTGTTTTTTCTCTATTACTACCATTATACATCCCCTACTATTATAGAAATCCAGAGAACAGCACCTTTAGAAAACAGCACAATTTAGTTATGGGAAAAGGGAAAACACTGACATATGAGAAATGTGAGAGACATTATTGTAAAGCATGATTATAGATATTTCAAGAATAATGCTTAGGCCAAGAAAAGAGCCAAATTATTTCAAGACAATCTAATAACCTCTTATTTTCTTATTTTTATAGAGAGACTTGAACTTCAGGAACTTGTACTTCCTAGGCAGGTGCTCTACAACTTGAGCCATTCCTCCACCCATTTTGCTTTTTTTTTTTAATTAGGACCTTGTAATTATTCCAGGCTAGCCTGGACAACTGTTATCTTTCCACTTCCAGCCTTCTATGTAACCATGACAACAGGAATGTACCACAATGCCCTGCTTTTAATTGGCTGAGATATGGTCTCAAAAAGGTTTTGGCTGTCCTGACCTTAAATTATGATCCTTCCAATCTCTGCCTCCTAAATAACTAGGACTACAGGCATGAGTCACCATGTCTAGCCATGCTAATCTTGTCATCAGGACAGCTACTGGGTTCTGAGACACAACACACGTGGACAGTCTTCCTTTTGATCAATTGTCAGATTTCGGTATAGATCAGTTCAACTCTTCCAGCACACAAATGTCCTCTATAAATAGCAGCAGATGCATTGCAAATGGCTTCATTTAGCTGCTGGCTGCAAAACAAACTCTTATGCAAACTAAATTTACAAAGAGACTATGGCTTGAGCCTCATTAATACCATCCTATATCCAACTACATCATCCCCAATATCAAACATCCTTGATAGGATAAGGCAAACAGCAGGTTGAAGTAACCATTTGATTTTAAATTCTACCATCTTGAGATGTGTTTTAATGAAAAGATTCAAATCATTATTAAATGATTGATGGTGCTTTTTGTTGCTGTAGACAGAATTTATTCTTTTACTACTTGATCAAATCTGATTCATTTATCTTTTGCCATCTCTTATTGCTTACAAAGTATGGCCTGACATCTTGTAGAGGTTTCCTACCAATTAGCCTTTCTCTAATTTTCCAGCCAAATGAAAGGAAGGAATGCTTATACAAAGACTCCCCTATCATATCAATGTGCAAGAAGTCCTTGGTACCACATGCTCAGAAAAAGCCAGAAGTGGTGCTGTGGCTCAAGTGGTAGAGTGCTATTCTTGAACAAAACAAGTTCAAGGACAGTGCCTAGGCTCTGAGTTCAAGGCCAGGATTGGAAAGAAAAACAAAGGAAAGAAACAAACAAACAAACAAAGAGAGAAAGAAAAGAAGTCAAATCTTATTGCTATTGCATAAGGTTTTTGCCAAGATATCTTTGTACTGCCTAATGTTTCTTGGGACAATTGTTTTGCCAAACCAATTCAACAGAAATGACATAGGAAATATGCTAATAATAGTGTTTATACAGCACTATTACATCATTTCTGGTAATATATAAATTTAATATAGATTCTAAGAGAAAAAACATACGAGTAAAAAAAAAGAAAAGAACAATTAGCCTGTAATCCAGGAGATAATCATCATGACATTTCAATTATCTCCTTCTAGAAAAGGATCAGAATTATTGTCTACAAGCATTTTAGAAATCTGAATTTTTTAAATACATTTTTCTCATTTATTTTTTTATTTTTATATTTTATTGTAATTAATAGAAGGGTTATGTTATATTCGCCAGATAGAAGAAGCATTACTTAACAATCACTGCTACCCCTTCTCATGGTTTTGTCTCCATTTCCCTCTCCCACCCTCTCCCCTCATCTTGTTTTCCCCTTTCCCTATCCTACTTCAAATAAAAAAATAAACATATATACAATATACCAGGTAACAAGGTAAGATACTCTAACAATATGAGAATAACCAAGGAACAACAAAAGAGATGTGAAATAACATAGTACATTAAGGGCAATCCCACATTATATGGCTCTTGTTTCCATATCCTGGAGGTCCTTTCATTTAGCCTCACCCTATATGGCCTTATGTATCTAGGTTTTGTCCTATTGTAAACCTCTGCTAGGAGAGTCCAAGGTTTATACTAATTATGACAAATGAGGGAAACCATTGAGTCATTCAGTCTGGCTTACTTCACTTAATATGTTTGAATTTTTAAAATACTTTATATCACAAGGTATTTTCATATCATTAACAAAAATTTCAAGACAATTTTGTGGATTTGTAGAAATCATATATTTTTAAGTTGTCACCCTTCTTGTACCTTTTCATATACCTTTTTTGTGTTTTACTATTCTAGTTAACACTACAGGAACTACTTTCACATACTAAGCCTTTAAATGTTGTTTTACCATCTTCTTAGGTGCTTTTGCCATCTCCTTAGAAATTGAATTACTGATTATGAATATTTTTTATTATGAATACTTTTAAGGTTCATAATCTATATTTAAATAACTTGATTTCCAGAATTTGGGTCTCAATTTAACTTCACGTAACAGTTCAGGAATCTTGCTTATCACTTGTCTACTTGCTTTTAAACTGCTGGATGTTTTTAATTTGCCCCATAAAAACTATGAATTTTAAATGTTTTAATTTTCATTTCACTGATGACAAGTTAGAATTCATAATTTTCATTTCATTGATCATTTTGTATTTCTTTTATTTCACTTTGTATTTCTGGTTGAATGTATTTTCCATTGAATTCCTTCACTCTAATGTCAACAGAATTTGTAATAGTTACTTTTGCTGTGGCACAGTATTTCATTATATAGATATATGGTAGTTTGTCTAGTAATTCACCTGTTGTTTTGCATTTGAATTGTTTCCAGGTTGGTGTTGTTATAAGTAAAGCTGTTCTCAACAGTCAGAGGATTTTATTCTGTTCGTTGGTTCGTTTTGCAGTGGTGGGGATCAAATCCAGGGCTTTATGGATATTAGGCAAGGGCTTTACCACTGAGCTACGTTGCTAGCCCTCAACTAGATTTTGATGTGTACATGTTCCTTAGAAATTAGTCGTTATTATCTTGTAAACATATTTTTCTCAACATAACACTGACTTTTCCATTTCTCATATTTTGATCTCATCAATCAGGAAGGAGCAACCCTTTTTCACTCATTTGAGGAGAGGCCACAAATTCATACAAAATATAATGAGGCTTCTCACACACACTCACACTTGTGTGATTCCATCTATGGATTCTTACTAGTCATATCACAACTCACCTATTACTATTTCTTCCAAGCCCTAACCTCTTTATACCTCACTAGGTACTGCATCTTCCTTTACATCAAATCTGATATATGAAGAAGTTACAGTGCTTTCTGTGTCACATTGTATTGGCAAGAGTCAGCAAGCAGTGGTAGAGACTACTTGCAGGGTCAAAAAATCTAAAATGTTATCTTAAGGGTCTCATTAGCTAAATAGCTAGAAAACTGTTCAGTCTCTACTTCCAGATCTCTATCTGTGTAGTATATTCATGTATCTCCCATATTAACTCACTTGTGTATTTTGAAACATGAATTAACATTCTCTAAGGCCTATTTCTTTTCTAAAATATACAGAGATGAGATTCCAAAGTGATATTCAGTTACATAACACTTTTATTTCACACCACACAGCTGTGACTGACTATGCAACACTCCTTAGTTACAGGTAGTTACACTACCATTTAGTGGGATCGTTAAAAATACATAATCACCATGGTAACCGCAACGTTATAAGTTACCAAACCTTTCCCTGCAATGCTTGTGAGCGGTTTACATTGTCTTATGGGAGGGAGACTGCACCTTTTCTTTTGCTTTCTTTCGTTCGTTCCTTCTTTTGAACTGACTTGGGGTTCTCCTGTGTCTCCCAATTTATCGTAGCCAAAGAAAATAATGAAAAATCTGCTTTCT